>NW_004057996.1:0-15114 GCF_000002845.2 Leishmania braziliensis MHOM/BR/75/M2904 | reverse complement strand
CTCTCTCACCTTGTCGCCTTCTCCGTTCCACCATCTGTGCATGTCAGACACCGAATACAGCCAACGAGCAGAGAGGGGGGGGGAGAGAGACAGACCTCCCCCACTCATGCGTGTGTATTGATGCGTGTGCAGTTCAACCCTTCTCTCACTCAACATGCACGTGTAGGCCCACCCACCCACCTACCCACACAGAGAGAGAGAGAATCCATCATTCACGCAGGCACCATGCAATCCAGCATCAGTCGGCGCCTATACGTCACTTAGTCCTCTCAGTGTGAAGCATTCTCTCAGTGACACTACACGGGAGGACGGCAGGCTGCGTTGTGTCTCGACACCCCCCTCTCCTCAGTCTTACTGTCCTTTCTCGCTGTTTAAGCCCAGCTGTAGACCTCGGTGCAGTGGAGATGAAACTGCTTCATAGTGTGTGTGTGTGTGTGTGTGCACGCTCTGGACGGATGGTTGTGCATCTCTCCTCGTCCTATTCACGCGACCATTACTTTCTCTCCAAGGCGTTGATGCCACCACTACTACCGCTGCTGGAACTGGCACTACCGCTTGCACTGCTGCTGGCGTGGCCAGTGTTGGAGGATGACCCTGCAGAGGCACCACCGCCGCTACTGATGCTACCAGACGGGGCGGAGGATGAGGCACGCGAAGAGCGCTTCTTGAGAATCCGCTCCACTTCGCGGTCGGCCTTCTCCTTCATCCAGACTTGTTTCTTCTCCCGCAGCAGCCGCTTCATCGCCTTGGCCTCGACAGTGCGCGGCATTGCTGGCATGGGAAAGATGACACTGCGGCAATTTTCAGTGCCGCAGCTGCACACAAAGTGGGGCATTGACTCATCGCGCAGGGTGGCGTAGTCGACCGTGAGCTCCTCACCAACATTGATCTGCCGCTTCGCAGCGAAGAGCAACGTGCGGCCGTGCACAAAGCTCATGTTCGGCTCACACGAGTGGCGCAGTGCCACCGCTTGGTGAATACCATCGCCGCGACAGATGACGCAGCCGACTGTCGGCTCCTCCTCACCCAGCTTATAGAGCGACTTGGCCACCACCGGGATCGGGTGCACGGCGTCGCCAAAGAGGCACTTGCCTGCTGCAACTGTTTTACTGGCGCGCGTGGTAAACTGCCCGTTGCGGTCGTGGCTGATGAAGTACCACGGCTTGCGTGCCGCCTGATCTCGCAGCGCCCGTGCCACGGCGTTGGCAACAAAGCGTTCGTGGTTCCAGTGGGGGTCGCCCTCGACCATAACGTCCGCGAAGTCGCCGCCATCCTTCGGGGAGTACCACATACCACAGTTCGGATTGATTTCCAGAAAGTACGGTGCCCCGGTGAGCTCGTCGATGCGGAAGTCGACGCGACCGTAGCCGACACCGTTCATGATGTACTTGAATGCATTCCGGGCCATCTCTGTGATAGCGGGATAGGCCGGGTCCGACGAAGCCAGGAAGCCGTACGCCTGATCGCCACACTCCATTGTCCACTTCTTTTCAAAGTACGCAAAGTCGTCACTGCTCTGCAGGAAATTGAACATAAGCGGCTTAAAGACCTTCACGCCGAACGGGCTGCCGGGGTCTGCGCAGGCCAGCACGGTACCCTCACGTCCGCGGATGAACTCCTCCACCAGCGCGTGGTTGTACTCCTTGATGAAGCCCCGCACCCTCGTTCTCAGCTGATCCAGCGTGTCGCACCGGTTTTCCTTGTGAATGCCGACGGAGGCGTAGCCGGAGAGGTGCTTCACAATCACCGGAAACTTCAGGTGCCGGCACTTCTTGGCAAGGCCTTCCTCGTCGTTGAGCAGCACAAAATTGGGCACCTTGACACCGCTCGACCCAACCATCAACTTCATGTCGATCTTGCTGGGCTCGAAGCCACGCGAGTCCGTGCCGGTGAAGGCGGCGTTCTGCTCCTCCAGTGCCTCTACCACGTCTACGCCGGCGCGCTTTTCATCACGGCCGCCGTCGCACAAGTTGAAGAAGACATCGTACTTGTTGGAAGTGACCAACTTGCGCACGGTGCGATACGAGTCAATTTTCTTCATGGACACATCGGCGAAGGAGTACTTGTGCCGATCCTTCTTCATGTAGTGCTGCGGTGTGCACCAGTAGTTGTCCACGCTGGCCGTTGCCGAGTCGGTGCCGTCGTAGCTGCTGCTGAGCACACAAATGCGGATGCGCTTGCGTTTCTTTGACTTGGCGCGTACAGCGGCGGTGGCGGGCAGGGCTGCGGATGCCGGGCGGGCGGGAGAAGTGGCGTGTGCGGCCGAGGTCGACTTCTTCACCGTGGCGCTGCCGTTGCTGAAGGAACCAGTTTGGACCCTTTTGCGTGTGAGAGAGCGCTTGGGCCTCCTCGCCGCTGCATCGCTGCCTGGTGTTAGTGGCGTGGCTGACGGGGACGAGGGAGCTCGGCTGCTCTTCTTCTTGCGTCGACAGGTGACGGAGCGCGGCTGGGCAGAGGCTGCGGCAGGTGATGACGACGGCGATGACCCAGGACCACCGCCGCTGCCACTACCACTGCTACCCGCCGCGCCTCCCTGGTTCGCTGAGGCGCTACCAGACGTTGCGTTGGCCGACACTGTCGCCGCCGAGCTACCAGAGGCGGAGGAGCGTGGCGTGGATGTAGACTTTGCCTTCGGCCCTGTGCGCTTGCTCTTCAGTAGACGACGACTTGCCTTGACCTTTTTGGTCCTCTTGGTCGCCTGCTGCTGCCTGGAGGTGGCACCGCTGCCGCGGAACCCACTGCCGCCACTACCGCACGCGCCACTGTTGGCAGAGGAAGAGCCGCTGCTACCTGCCACTCCATTCTTACTTTCGCTGAAGCGGTGGTCATGTCCATGGGAGACCCCGTTACACCCGGTTGCACCAGTGCTCACGTAGAAACGTTGTTGGAATACCAAAGCAGCGCTGGCGACGAGCGGGGTGCGTGCCGCATTCCCCATCCAATGGTCGAGCACCCGTACACGGCACGGCGATTGCAGTGCCGTGAGGGCGAGGATGACAGCTGCGTTAGGGGAGTAATGCAAGCATCGCAACACACCGGCTGCCCATCGGGAGGTGCCTGTGTTGCCGCGCGAGATCATTAGGGCCAAAAGATAAGGCCGCCGCAGCAGCGATCGCAGGAATCCGTGGATTTGACTAGGCGCGCGTACGTGTGCCTCTGCGCGCGTGTCTCTCCCCCTCCCTCCCTCTCTCTCTTTCGCGATGGGACACGCTACTTGAATGTGAGGGCTGCTGCACTTCTATGATGGGTGAGTGATGATGTTGTATGTGTAGTGGGCGTGCAATGGCGCATAAGCGATGGAGTCGGTGGCTGTTCTATGTGTGTGTGTGTGTGTGTATGGGGTGGTGGTGATGGTGGTGGGGGGGGGAGTAGTGGAAGAGGAGGGGGCGAGCTTTAGGTGGTGTTGTCTGTGTTAAGCCCTCTTGATTTATTTTCCCGGTTTGTCTGGACGTCTTCTATGCATATTTCTTTGCACACTCACACGAGCGTGTGCGTGTGTAGGCGTGCGGACATAATCCAAGCAGTGCCCAGTAATGAGAGAAAAAGGATAACGCAGTAGATAGAGAAGGTGAGTGAGGCGAAGACGTCACTGATAGGTAACGCACTCCCCTTCCCCCGTAGGAGATTCTGGGGGTGTGGTGGGGTGGAGAGGAGGGGTTAGATGCAGGTACGGATCGGTGAGGCGTGCCCTTGTGCCTGTGTGCGTATGGCACTGTACAGGTAGAGGTGGGCTCTCTTGTCACCTCATGACGACGGACACCTACGTACACGCAGCACACGACAACGCAGGGGACACGGCGACCAACACGGAACATAGCGAAACTGCAGCCCCCACAGAGAAAGAAAAAATCAGTACACTTGTGCACATGGTGCATGCACCAGTGTGTGCATGTGTGTGTGTGTGTGCGTGTGATGCAGCCACGTATACATCAATGGGAGAAGAGAGGAATACACAGACGGGTGGGGGAGGGAGAGGTGGCAGCGCGGTGAGGTAAGAGAGGGGGCGCATTCTTCCAAATTCAATCGCTTCACTGCGAGGAGGGCAGTGAGCAATGCGGGGGGGGGGATGGCCCGACCCCTTCACCTTTCCCGAGTCCCCCGCACTCCTCCACCAACGTCACCGCCCCTCCTCCCCACTTACCATCACAACGCTGATCGTTGGTCTCTTTATGTTCCATTTTCCCTCTCAGAGGTCACCGTCGTTCTCCATGTCGAGCGTCTCCTGGTACGGGTCAGGCACCGCTCGTAGGGGCATCGATTTTCCCACGCGCATGCAACCGATGATATCAAGACCGTCGGGGTCCACATAATAGCCCTCGTGCGCCATCTCCGACACAGCGCGCCATTTGAACTGCAGCACGCGGCTATAGTTGTGCTCACCCCACGGCTGATTCTGGCAGTTTTGCTCTGCTACGTAGACACGGCGAGGATGCAGGCGCATCTTCTTCAGATCTTTCAGCTTCTCTAGGCCGCCGGCCGCTTCGATGTCATCCTCCACCTTTACCACCACTGCAATGTGCCCTGCCGGGAGGGTCTTTTCGTCCATCCGGTAGATGACCGCATCCGCCCTCCGCGGCGCGTTGAACTTGCGCTCCTCCAAGCTTGTCACCTCCTCGTAGTTGGTGATGTACTCCGCAGACCAGTCCTGCTCCGGCTTCGCGGGGTTGAAGTAGTCCACCCTCTTCCACAGCTGATTTGTATTCTCGACGAGGCGCGGCATGATGCCGCGGTTCCACACGAGCCACCTCATGTAGTAGTCAAATGCGGAGTAGCGGTAGGCGGTCATAATAACGCGCATCTCGGACGGGTCGCCGCGGCGGCCGTTGTCCATTGGGTCCATGAGATTGACATAGTTGATGTAGGTTGAGGTAAACTTGGTATTGCAGTTGCTGTACGCCGGGACATCGTCTGCGACACCGAGAAGCTGGCCAAACGGCGCCGCGCAATCGGTCAGAGGATCGTACGTCGAGTACGTGCGCTGCACCATACTCATGTGTTTCTGGTAGTCGTACACGGAGTAGTAGAAGAGGGAACCGAGGGACAGCAGCGCTGCGCACGCGCAGAAGACCACCACGTACCCAAGCTTCATGATTAGTGTGTGCGTGCGTATAGGGGGGGGGTATTTGATGGCTATGTGGCGGCTGTCTATGTGTGTGCACGTACGTTCCTTGTGTCTGTGCATGTATAAGAGCGGGTTGTGGCGAGGGGAGGAGAAACATGCGCGCGTGTGCGTGCATGATGAATTGCAGAGAGGATGAACAGGGTGAGCGAGTACGTGTGCGTGTGTTACGGAGCGTGAGGAGCGGCTAGCGAAGCTTGTAGTGCTCGACACCGAATGACGGTCACCGCGGCTCCGTCACCTAGTGCACACGCTGATGTGCAGGAGTGGAGACGCACACACGCTCATGCATGTCTATGCGCATACATGAGGACGTGCAGACCCCTCCTTGGCGCTCCGTTCATCTGCCCCATAGCAGTGCTCCAAAGAGCCACGCTACTGAGCGCGCATGGGAGTGTCTGGCAAGGGAGATAGGGGAAAGAGAAGAGCGGCGGCGAAGAACTGCCAGCAGCAAAACTACGGCACCCCCTCCCCCCTTCTCTTTTCTCGTTGTTGTCTCTACGTTGCTCGCCGCCCTCGTTGTGCCGCTGTTTCGCATGTTTCCCTAGCCATGCGCGCAGGTGCGCAAATTCGTCCTCTTTTGCCTGTTTGCGTGCCGGTGTACCTCCGTCGCTTCAAGAGGCGCTCTCCTTTGCCCTCCCCCCCACCCCACCCCACCTTCCTTGCAAGTACACCGTCAGACGCTAATAAACACATCTGCAGTCGCACCCCTTAGGGCAACACCGCACTGTGGGGTCGTTCCACCAGCTGCTGATGTGCTCCACATGCCCGCCATGCCCGCAGCGAGCGCATTGCACGATGAGGCAGCCTTCTGCCCGCCACGTCCGCAGCGCTGCACGCACCGCTTCCGAGCCACCGTTCTCTCCGTCCTTCGCCCGGTGCAGCGTGTCTGAGTCACTCGTCGCCGAGGCAGCAATGCGCGAGCGGCATCGCATCTCCGTTAGCGGCGCAGCACTGCCGCTTCCACTGGTGTCTGGGTGAGTGACGGTGCTGCAGAGCAGCGACAGCCCGCATACTGCGCAGATGCTGATCGGGGCATGGACGCGACGGCACATCTCTGCCGATGACCCCATGAGCGGTGCTAACGGGATGAGGGCAGCTGCCGCACAGTCGGAAGGAGAGTTCGAGGAGTCACCATGACCAAGGTAGGTCTGTGCTCTTGTTGCCATCCAGTCAGCTGGGGCACCAGTGCGGTAGTGTCCGCAGGCCCCATCTCTCTGCAAGAGTAGCAGAGCGCGTTGAAGAGAAAACCGCACGAGTCGAACTTCACACAGCAACGTGTGCTCACGCGCAACAGCCAGCGTTTGTTCTGTGAAGCTAACCACCTCGATCAGCTCCGCTAAGTGCCGACGATGCAACTGCACTGGTGGTTTGCCTCCCACAGTCGACTCGGTGGTATATGCGCGCAGGATGCTGACGGGGATGTGACCTCTGCCGCTTCCCCCGCTACCGCCGGGCTCCACTTGTCGCCCACTGTCCACCTGCTGCAACACACTCGGGAGTAGCAGCGAGCACACGGCCATCCCGGCCCAGAGCGGAAGTCGCTCATCCCGCAGTACGCGCACTGTTTCCATGAGCGCAGGCCAGAGCACCTCGCTCACGTACAGCATTCCTGTGGACGGTGTGCCGACATTCTTGGCGAGTCGTCGGAGAACCTGCAGGAGATCGCAGACATCTGGAAGCCGCAACGCCTTCGCCAGTTTTGCGTTCGCGTGCAGCGTCGCGTCGACAGTTTTGCCGCTGAACAAGCGCACATTGTCCCATTCGCACTTGTACGCGGTACCGAGCACATGGGCAGGAAGCACGTAGCTCGGCAGCACCTTGCCCAGCTCGAACTGAGACGTGCAGCTCACCACCGTACCAGCGTGCCTCTTTTCATGCCAGCTGGCGCTCTGCTGCCGCTCGTAGATGTGTCGCAAGCACGACGGCAATCGACGGGACAGCGGTCTCGGTGTCGTTGCTCCAGGCCCATTGCTGCTGCTGTCGGCCGTGGTGGAACTCACCCGATTACTCGCGCGACGCGCCGGCATCGGCGTGCCAAATATAGCCACGTCACCCAATGGCAGGAGTACCGCCATGAAGCATTTGGCAGGGCGATGGCGAAAGGGGTAGAGGGCTGCGACCCCGGCAACAGCGCCGCTTGCCACGATACCACTGCTCACACCACCGCCAGTTGCGGCGGCACCACCTCCACCTGTGCTGGTCGCCCCCTGCGCCGGCGCGGGGACTGAAGCAGTTGAGGATGTCGCTCCACCATACACAGCGCCGCCTCCAACAGCGGTAGACGCGCCAGTCGCTGCGACATTGGTGCACACCATCGGGCTCGACGCTGCTGCTGCGGTTAACCCAGACAGAGAACCAGCAGCCGCGGAGGGGAGGAGAAGCGCCGCAGGGGTTGAGGCACCAGGGGCTGTCGCTGTCGCGCCAGCGCCGCCACTTAGGTGCATGCTTGCCATGGCTCGCGGTACGCGGGCGCCGCCACCGCCATAGGCCATCGCAGTCCGAGAGGGGAGGATTAGGTGGTGCACATCGAGTTCCATGGCACACCAAATGCGCAGCAGGACCGCAAAGTCAAGCAGGAAAGGATACCCTTTGCTGGTGCTGCTGCTGTACTGGTGTCCCTGACCACCCCACGCATTTGCAGTCGCGTTGCCGGCCATCATCGTCGCCAGCGAAGGGGAAAATGGAGCGAAAGAATTGCCCATGCCGGCGCGCGCCTCGGTAATCCATCGTAGCATACGGCGGCCCACATCCGACACGACGAGGGCGGTGAGCGTTGACGCCTCCGTGTCGGTGCCTCCCACCTTGCCGTGGTTGCTGGAGGGGGAAGACGTGTCGCCCCGACCAGACGCTCCGCATGCCCCGTCTTCCGCCACGCCGCCGGCGTTCCATGCGGTGGAGCTACTGCGGCACCCTACCGGACTTGCCATGCTTCCGCGTAGGTGATGAGACTTGGACGTGGCACCACTGCTTCCACCGGTTGTACTGCCGCGGTGATGATCCGCCGTGACGGCCCAGGAGGAGGTCGAATGGTCGCCCACATCGCCGAAGGAGGCTTCCTCGAACAGCTGCCACTGACATGGCTCGCTTGGATAGCGCGCCGGGAAGACAACTTCAAGGGCCACGGTGGCGACGAGGAGCGGCACCTCTGCAGCGCCAGATAGCGAGGAAGCAGCAACACCAGCGTTGCTGGTGGGAGCGTAGCTGTTCTCGTGCACGGCAGACAAGGCACCCGTGCCACTCACAAGGTTGCCGCTTCTCATGTGGGGGTTGTTGCTCTCTGTTGCAGCAACAGAGGCACTGGTGCTGCTGCTGTTGTTTACGGTGGGGCCGCTCCGGCCACCAACCTCACCCATGCCGGGACCCCCTCTTGCACTCACATGATTCACGTGACTGCTCGTAGCAGACGGCGTGGTGGTGGTGGCGGTACCAGTGCGAGCCGCTGCGCCGACGCCTGCGCCTCGGCCGCGATGACGACCGCGCTGCGAGAGCCACGTTAGCGGCCGAGAAAGCTCCATCAGTACCGCACAGGTCCCTTGACGCGGTCGCGGCACGGGGTTTGAGAGCACCGCACGAGAACACCCAGCATTGGTAACTGTCGTTGAACCGCCGTGCAACCCGTTCAACGACGCTGGGGGGTGACGGAACCGCGCCACAGGGTCCCCATTCTTGTCTGCCTCTTCCTCATCGGCGTACAGGTCGGCGTGAAAGTACACCAACTGACGCGCGGCGGCCAAGTCGCGCTCGACAGCGGACAGGAGGGCCTGCGAGATCATCTCGCCTGTGAAAGGGCAATCTTTGAGGGGAAGGGGGCGTGGGTTAGTGCGCGCTCCGCGTACGGAAGCGCGATTGACGAGAATGATGGGGATTTAACCGAAAGGTGTGCCGATAGTGAGAGAGGCAGTACATGGGAAGATGGAGGGGGGGGCGTGAAGCACACTTCGTTGCGTCTGCCATTCCTTCCGCACTCTGTCTCACAGTCACCTCGCGTAAATCGATTGCGTCCCCACCTCGCTTCTTCTCTGACCCTTCACTAAGCCCAGACTGGGTTGTTGCCAGCTAAGATGTTTATGTTGTATATGTGGGCAAAAGTGCGCTGCACTCAGCAATCGGCAAGAGAGGGGGGGCATGGAGGGAAACATGAAGCGAGAAGGTATGGCGCGTGTGCGTAGGTAGAGCATTCACATACCGTCGCGGTGCGTGTGTGTGTGTGTGTGGGTGGGTGGGTGGGCGGATGGACTGCAGACACATGGTGCCTGTGTACCTTATCAACGTGCACCGCAGTAGAGAGGACGCCTACACACACCAAGGCAAATAAAAGCCCTGGTATCATCAACGGGGAGGGGTGCACACCGTTAAGGGAGTAGAGGCGGCAAAGCGTCACCACCCCGCTGCATTACCGATGCCGATGTTGAGGAGTACATCTTCATCCGATTGCCAGCGCCTCCGCTGTGACCATGCAAAGTGTAGAGACTTCTGGCACCGGCACGCAGGCTACACATGAAGGCGTGCTGCTGCCACAGCGAGCGCGCGCGCGTGTGTGTATGTCGGCTCATTCCTCTCGAAAAGACGCAACAGCCTGTTTCACACACACACACACACACACACACACACACGCCCATCTTCTCACGGACTTACAGACTTACCCCCTCCCCTATTCTCGTCTTGACTGCCTGCCAACTACGCAAACTCGTCTAGCGGCTGCGGACCGTACACGACCTTCTCGCCGAAGACAGACCGGGCACGCCACTCATCCATGACGCGCTCCTCCACCTCGGGCTCAATGAACCTGCGGTAGAACCAGGTGCGGCGCATCGACACCTGCTTCCAATAGTTGTGGAGTCGCACCTGTGCCTTGCAATAGAACTTCATCAGCTGCTCCTCTGTAATCTCCAACATCGCCGGACCGGCGCCGGAGAAGTACATCTCCTCCGCTTGCAGCGCTGTCACGGGCTTGCCTTCGTTCTTGAGCCGCTTCACTTCCTTCTCAATGGCGGCGTACAGCTCCTCACGAAACGCTGTCGGAGGCTTGAAGTCAATGTCTGTCCACTGCCCACCGCTGTACCCCTTGATTTGCGGAAAGCGCACCAAGCCCTTGGTCAAATCTGGCACGTCGTTACGGTTGACATCGTAGAACCTAAGCCCTGGTGTGTGGGTGGCGGATTGGTGGCAAAGCATCTCGAAGACCTTGGACACAGCGTTGCACGCGGTGCAGTTGTTTTGGTGATACCGCACCACCATTACGTCATCCGTCTTGGAGAAGTAGTCGAGCTTCTCCTTCATCTCCGCCACGGATGCGATGGGGCGGACGCATTTTGTAGGAAAGTTGATCCAAATTGGGTTCAGCGCTTTCCTCTTGTCAGTAACGAGGTCGCTACGGATGCCGGCGCTGTTCATCATGAGCGACTTCATCTTGTGCGACTCGGACTGATAGAGCTCGAACTTTTTGCGGCGACTGTTGATGTTCTCCACCAACTCCTTCTCCCCCGACTCCGGGGCGCGGAAAACGTCCTCGCTGGGGCTACGCATGGCAGAGAGAGAGAATTGAGGTGGAGCTGAGAGTAAAGGAGTGGTAGTGGGGAGGGCTCAGCAAAGAGGGACACACGGTCGGGTCAGTGCCCAGTGCCCAAGACACGCGCCGTGTGGGACCCCACACACACACACACATACATACACACACCCAGGCAAGGCGTAGAGAGGAGAGGGAAGGGGGGACGGATGCACGGTGAGTCGAGCAGATGTTCGTGCCTACTTGTGACAGCGTTGGTGTGGAGGCCCACATGAGAGGGCGGAGGAGGAAAGGCAGGTGGGGTTTCGACAGAAGGAGAGCCACAAGTAAGGGAGAGTGTGTGGAGGAGGGGTGGGGCGAGAGGATGCTGCACTTCTTATTCAGCTCCACTCGTCGTTTTGTACACCCCACGCCCTGTAGTCGTGCGATAGTGAATTCGCGCTTCTCCGTAGGGGTCTTCGTGGGAGGGGGAGGGTGAAAGACACCGTGAGATGCGGTGGACACGTGCGCGCAGCTAGACAAAGAGGGAGGCGATGATGGAAGATGCAGGTGAGCAGTCACTGCACTTTCACAACGATTGCACACGCCTGCGCACAGACACCCAGACACACCCACACACACAGGGAGGTACTCAGTTGAAGAGATAAATCATATCACTTTTCCTCTTCTTCGTCCCGATGATATGTGGCGAAGGTGCGACTTGGTGGTCATTGCTTCGCACAGAAAAGCTTCATTTCTCTCGTTGGGGGAAGGCTTTCGCGCGTGTGCTTGTTGATGGTGGGTTATGGGTGACACGTTGGTGGCGGCGAAAGGGGCACAAGAGAGAAGCAAAGGAGGGGGAAGGAGTGGGAGCCTGTATGCACAATCTGTGCTGCTGCATTTACCTCCGCGCCACCAGCAGCAAACGCCACCCCTCAACTATCTTCATTTCCTACTGGGCCCTACTTCCTAGAAGACACGCACGCGCACGCAGACGACGTCTCTCGTAGCTTCTTCCTATACATATGCCATACACTTTCCCCCCTTTCCTTCGGCCACAGCGACACGAGAAAATGCGCCCTTCACACACACCCACACCCACACACACACACACACAACCAAAGGGCAAACGAGAACGAAAGACTCAAAGGGGCGACAGCGCGAGTAAAACTATACATGAATACATCCTTCAAGTGAAGTGGCGAAAGATAAGCAACAACAGTAACAACAGCAACAACATACAGACACGCAGAAGTGCAACATCGCTTTCTCTCTCTCTCCCCGTGCGTGCTTGTGCCACTCATCCTGCCCCCGCCAGTGTCCTCCTCCTCTATTGGGAGACTCTCCCCCCCACTTAGCCACGATAGCACACACACAAGCATACCCCCAGATATGCCTACTACTCGAGAGAGAGCGAGGCAAGAAGTGGCCTGTGACTGTGTATACGAGAAGAGGTGTTTGGTGCGGATGGGCAGGGGAGAGGAGGGATGGGGAGTTTTGAGGGGAAGAGGAGAAGTCGATAGCGAGAAAGAGAAGGGCGTGTGCGTGTGTGCCTGTAGAAACGAGGGGTGGGGGGAGGGGAGAGAAGAGAGGCGGGGGAGAGACTTCCCCCTCTCCCTTCTCGTGTGTGTGTCTGAACAGAGTGGGAAGTCCGGGCGCAGACATAGAGGCACGCCGAGGAGAGCTGACCGCAGAGTCGAACTGTACATCGACGGAGGACACAAACACCCACACCCACCCCAGCCTATACTCCCAGAGCCGATAGGGGCAGTGCTCTCTCCTGGTTACATGCCCTCAAAGTCATCTGCGTAAGTGTCGTTGGCGCCGCTGCCCAGTTCCTCGGTTTCCATGCCCGCTGCGCTGTTCTTGTGCGACGTTGCGGCAGCAGGTGAGACGGCGGAGGTCGACGCAGTGACGACCTCTGAGTTGGACGAGGAGGGTGACGGCGGCGCCGGTGCGAGAGCCGACGATGACATCAGTGACTCCTCCCGCTTGCGCTCCGCATCGGGTGCCTTCGTCGGGGAGAGTTCCCTGTCGAGCTCTTCCCCGACTTCTTCCTTAGGGACGTCGGCCTTCCTCAATGCTGCGACAGGCGATGGCGCCACAGACGTGGTAGCCGACGATTTATTGGAGGACAGCTCATCCTCGAATTCGTCTTCGCCGTCTCCCTGGCCAAGGGCAGTCTGCGGGTATTCTTCCTGCGACTGCACCTCGGCGGCACTGCCCTCGACGTCGTCCTTCTCCGATGGCTTCACATCTTCTGTGGCTGTCAGCGTTGCTGTAGCACACTGCGCATCCTCGGGAGAGACTTCTGCCTGGTCCTCCTCATATTTTTCGATGAGTGACACATCAGCATCCGAGGTGTTGTGCGAGGCCTTTTTCGGGGAGAGCAACTCGTCGTCATCGAGTCGCTCCTCTTCGTAAGAGCCCGACTTGGCATCGTCACTGGCCTCGTCAGCGGCTGCCGGCTTCTCTGCCTCTTCCTCCTCCACGTACTCTGGCTGTTGCTGCAGCGGTGCCGCGGGTGCACCCTCCACATCGTCAGCAGCATCTCTAGAGGCGAAGCTCTTTTCAAACTCGTCATCATCGTACGACTCCTTATGGGCTTCCTCCTCTGTCGTCTCAAGGGGGTAGACCGCCTCCGGTTCCAGGAGGGCCTCTGCCTTGCCGTCCTCCTCCTGCGGGCAGAGGTAGGCAGCGGCGGCCGACGACTTACTGGTGGACAGCTCATCCTCGAATTCGTCTTCGCCGTCTCCCTGGCCAAGGGCAGTCTGCGGGTATTCTTCCTGCGACTGCACCTCGGCGGCACTGCCCTCGACGTCGTCCTTCTCCGATGGCTTCACATCTTCTGTGGCTGTCAGCGTTGCTGTAACACACTGCGCATCCTCGGGAGAGACTTCTGCCTGGTCCTCCTCATATTTTTCGATGAGTGACACATCAGCATCCGAGGTGTTGTGTGAGGCCTTTTTCGGGGAGAGCAACTCGTCGTCATCGAGTCGCTCCTCTTCGTAAGAGCCCGACTTGGCATCGTCACTGGCCTCGTCAGCGGCTGCCGGCTTCTCTGCCTCTTCCTCCTCCACGTACTCCGGCTGTTGCTGCAGCGGTGCCGCGGGTGCACCCTCCACATCGTCAGCAGCATCTCTAGAGGCGAAGCTCTTTTCAAACTCATCATCATCGTACGACTCCTTATGGGCTTCCTCCTCTGTCGTCTCAAGGGGGTAGACCGCCTCCGATTCCAGGAGGGCCTCTGCCTTGCCGTCCTCCTCCTGCGGGCAGAGGTAGGCAGCGGCGGCCGACGACTTACTGGTGGACAGCTCATCCTCGAATTCGTCTTCGCCGTCTCCCTGGCCAAGGGCAGTCTGCGGGTATTCTTCCTGCGACTGCACCTCGGCGGCACTGCCCTCGACGTCGTCCTTCTCCGATGGCTTCACATCTTCTGTGGCTGTCAGCGTTGCTGTAACACACTGCGCATCCTCGGGAGAGACTTCTGCCTGGTCCTCCTCATATTTTTCGATGAGTGACACATCAGCATCCGAGGTGTTGTGTGAGGCCTTTTTCGGGGAGAGCAACTCGTCGTCATCGAGTCGCTCCTCTTCGTAAGAGCCCGACTTGGCATCGTCACTGGCCTCGTCAGCGGCTGCCGGCTTCTCTGCCTCTTCCTCCTCCACGTACTCCGGCTGTTGCTGCAGCGGTGCCGCGGGTGCACCCTCCACATCGTCAGCAGCATCTCTAGAGGCGAAGCTCTTTTCAAACTCGTCATCATCGTACGACTCCTTATGGGCTTCCTCCTCTGTCGTCTCAAGGGGGTAGACCGCCTCCGGTTCCAGGAGGGCCTCTGCCTTGCCGTCCTCCTCCTGCGGGCAGAGGTAGGCAGCGGCGGCCGACGACTGGTGATGCGACTGTGAGAGGTTGTCCTCAAAACCATCATCAGCATAGGAGTCTTCTGCCCCATCCCCTACATATGCTCCTGCCTCCGCCTCTGCCTCCGCCTCTGCCTCCGCGCGCGCTTCCGCCTTCGCCTGCTCCCGCGCCACCTCGGCCGCGTGATCGCGGAGGGATGACTGGCGGTTGCTGGAGTACGAGGACGAGAAGGACGAGGAGGACTTCAAGATGGAGGAGCGCGAGGTGACTTCTTTCACCGCGTCCTCCGGCTCTGCGTCTCTGTTCATGTCCTCCGTGGAGTAGCCCGCCTCGTCGGGGTAGGTCTTCTCCTCTTCCTCAGTCAGCGGCGGCGCTGCAGGTACCGCAGCTCCGTCCTCTTTAGCGTAGTACTCCTCGTCGTGATGGCGGTTGCTGTAACTGCTGGCAGCGTCGCTGTGGGAGGAGGCACTGCGGATCGTGGTCGCTGATGAGGAGCTTGTCACGTACTCGTGGTCAGCGGGTAAGCCGCCAGTCGCGCGCTCCAACATCTCCTCTGCGTGCAAGTTACTGCCCGCTTCGTAATAAACGTGGGTTGGCTGCTGCTGAAGGGATCGGCCACCTGGCGGGGGACCGCTCCTGGGCGGGG
>NW_004057995.1:0-3203 GCF_000002845.2 Leishmania braziliensis MHOM/BR/75/M2904 | reverse complement strand
CAGCGAACACGGAGAAGCCGCCGTGCCCCTTCGCGACGTTGTTGATCAGCTCCATGATGATCACAGTCTTGCCCACACCGGCACCGCCGAACAGGCCGATCTTGCCGCCCTTGCAGTAGGGCAGAATCAGGTCGATCACCTTGATGCCGGTCGTCAGGATCGTGTCCTCCGCAGCCTGGTCCGCCAGCTTCGGCGCCTCGGCGTGGATCGCCATGCGCATCTTCTCGCACACGGGGCCGCGGTGGTCAATCGCGTCGCCCAGCACGTTGAAGATGCGGCCCAGCGTCTCGCGGCCCACCGGCACGGAGATGTTGCCGCCGGTCGACACAACCTTCGACTTCAGCTTCAGCAGGTCCGTCGTCTGCATCGCAATGCAGCGGCCGGTGTTCGCATCCAAGTGCTGCACGATCTCCAGCGTCAGCGGCTCATCGCGGCCGAGGTCCTCCGTCACGTCCAGCGCCGTCAGCACCGGCGGCACGCCCTCCATGAAGTGCACGTCCACCACGGCACCAATGACCTGCGACACGTAGCCGACGCGGCCCTTGTGCTCCGCAGGCTTCGAAACAGAGGCCGCCGCCGCCGACGCAGCGCGCACCCCAGTGGCGCGGCGGATCACCGCAGACTGCACACGAGACAACATGGCTCCGAGTGTGTGTGTGTGTGTGTGCCTCGGGAGAAGGTGGTGTTTTTATAGGATCGTAGAGCAGAGTTGTGCAGTCTTTTAGGAAACCGGCAGTAAACTTGCCAGCGTGAGGGGGTAGGGAAGGCAGTGAAGGGGGGGTACGATGGCAGGGAATTCCCTTACGGGGTGTAATGGGCGCGCGTAGATGATTGTTGTGGGTGAGAGAAAGAGAGAGAGAGCAAGCGAGAGCAAGCGAGCGAGGATGGAAAGAAGCAGAAGGAGCGTTGACAGAGACAGACCCACACACAGACGTCGACGGATAGCACAAATGACCGGTGCATACGCGCAAGGCATGTTGCAGATGTGTTATGCACGGATGCAAAGGTGCGACGACGACGACGCCTTAATGGCATCACCGCCCCCATCCCTTCTCCAAGCGCGCAGTTGTGCACGAGAACAGAGAAACGTAAGGGATAAAAGGGAGATGGTGCCGCACTGCACTAAGGCTGGGGATGGGAGTATTGAAGTACGTGAGTGCGTGTGTGTATGTCGAGCTTCGACCAGCTGTTGTGAATGATTGTAATCGGACTGCTCGAATGCACGTGCTTGTATGACTTCGCTTGTTCGTTTCAGTGGCAAGGAAAGTTAAAGAGACACTTCTCTAAGTACCGGCGAAGTTTCCTACTCTCGCGTGTGCTGCCCGTTGCCCTGCGTGTGAGTATCTGAGTCCAGGACTGAGTGCGTGGCATGGGGCAACAGAGGCCGCAGCGACATACAAAGGCACACACCGAGACGCGCCAACATGCAAAAAAAAAAAATGTTTGGGTCACTTCCTACATGATGCAAACGGGGTGGGACAGAGAGCGGAAAGCGAAGAACAGGAAGTCTCTCATGCCTCCTTGCGTTTCCTCACGAGAGAAGCGAGGAGAACACAATGAGAAACCCCAAGCGCAGACCACGAGGGAGAGATCGTGAGCATTTCCAGGAGCCGGCGCATCCTTCAGAGAGAGAGTGGGGGGGGGGGTCACCTAATGCAAGGCGTGTAGGTATCTGTAAGTTTTAGCCCCCCACTGGGTGCCTGAGCCAAGATCCACATCGCCATGCATCATGGACTCCGTTGCTCTGATCTCCCTCGCTTGCGTTCTCCTTGTCATCCTCCTCATACCTTCCTCCCGCTCCTTTTCGGACAGACCGCGCACCTCGACTCCCTCTCCGCCCCTCTTTTCCCTGCCCATCGGCGCATGCAAACACCTGCCGTTACTACTACTACCTTAGCGGTGCCCATTGTGGCCGCGCTGCGTGAGTGGCGTTGCTTCATTCCCGAGGGGCATCTCTGCGTGTCCTCGCCTGTGTGGGTATCGGCCGTCAGTAACGCAACGCATCTTCCTAAGCTCAGAGGAAAGGCGCGCGCATAGATATGCACAGAGGCATACGTACACATACACGCACACCTACATACAGGCGTGCGATGCGCCCTTCACAACACCTACTACGATATCAACACCAACCAAAAATAGAAAGGCCAAGCAGCGCACACGTCATTCCTGCATCTCCCTCCTCTCAGTCATGCTGAGCTGCCAGCCTCCCGTGACTCGCACACGTGTCAGTGGAAGTGGGTGTTGCAGCACATTCCGCCCTCTTAAACCGCAACCCCTGACACGGCGGCGTCAGTGAAGAGAACACACGTGAAAGCACGAGATGGCCCGTGCACCCCCACGTGGGACCCTCCGCAAGAGCCAGGCATCGCCATTAATCATACGCCCGCGCATGTCTGTCCTGCACTGTTGCCGGCCTACTGCGAGTCCGAGGTGCTCGAGGCCTGGCGCGCGCGACGCTGCTTCTCCATCGCCGCAGCCTCCTCCGCCATCGCCTTCGCCTTCTCCAGCACAGACTTGATGCCGCCAACCATGTAGAACGCCATCTCCGGGATCTGGTCGTACGACCCCATCAGCAGGCCAGAGAACGACTCCACCGTGTCGCTCAGCTGCACGTAGTGGCCCGTCATGCCGGTGAACACCTCCGCAACCTGGAACGGCTGCGACAGGAACCGCGTCACCTTGCGCGCGCGGTCCACCACGACCTTGTCCTCCTCGCTCAGCTCGTCGATGCCAAGCACCGCAATGATGTCCTGCAGCTCCTTGTACTTGGTCAGCATCTGGACGATATCCTGTGCAACGTTGTAATGGTCCACGTCGATCACATCGGGGTCCATGATGCGCGACGCGCACTCCAGCGGGTTCACGGCAGGGTAGATGCCCGACTCCGCCACCGCACGGTCCAGCACAGTCGTCGCGTCCAGGTGCGAGAACGTCGTCGCGGGCGCGGGGTCCGTGATATCATCCGCAGGCACGTACACAGCCTGCACAGACGTAATCGATCCCTTCGTCGTCGACGTAATGCGCTCCTGCAGCATGCCAAGATCCTCCGCAAGCGTTGGCTGGTAACCCACGGCGGCCGGGATGCGGCCCAGCAGCGCAGACACCTCGGAGTTCGCCTGCGTGAAGCGGAAGATGTTGTCGATGAACAGCAGCACGTTCTGGCCCTCCACGTCGCGGAAGTACTCGGCCATCGTCAGCGCAGA
>NW_004057994.1:0-4702 GCF_000002845.2 Leishmania braziliensis MHOM/BR/75/M2904 | reverse complement strand
TAGCGACACGACGGCACCACCGTCCTGCCGTTCCGTTTCACGCTAGCAGAGGCCCTCGTCAGCCACAGCGGGAGCCGCTCAGCTTGCGTCACGATCAGGGGAGGCTGATAAGAAGCAGCCACACCGCGAGGCCTGCCATGGCAGCGAGCACTATCCCCAGCAGCGCACAGCCGTCACAGTGGCCAATGCAGTCATCCTTTCACTCCACCATCACACCGCCGCTGTGTCGGCAGCGTCTCCCTCGAAGTCTATGACTCCCTTGATGTTGGCCTGGCACACCTCCACGTACAGCGGGCACATAATGTAGCTGCCTTCCACGAAGGCGGTGCTGGTCGTGGCCAGCTCCAGCCTCTGGCCCGGCGTGCATGCGACGTAGCCGCTGCTGCCGTACACCTGGACGCTGTATGTGTGGTGGGCTCTGTCGCACTTCACGTTGGCGCACAAGCCATTGTACGGCCCAGGGGGACCAGTGCTGTGCTTCGGTCTGAAGACGCCATCCAAGCAGCGCGCCGCGTCGGAGAAGACGTTGAACTCCTTTAAAGAAGGCGATGCCATCGATGGGTCCTGATTGCAAGCAGCAGTGCTGTAGCCCACAATAACCGGGCAGTAGTCCATGAACGACGAGCGCCCGCCGACAGACGTTTTGGTGAAGTACTGGAAGTACGTCGGCAGCGGGTTGTCATACGTGGCTATGCTGCACGTCCCGATTTTAAGGCGGTCGCTGGGGCACCGATACCGCCTCTCCGTGGTGTTGCAGAACATCTCCGGCCACTGCGTGATGTTCCTCTCCATGCACTTCTTGGTGAGGAAGTCGCAGGTGGCGAGATAGGCCCACGGCATCACCTCGGCCATGCTGAAGTCCGCCTGGTAGAAGCCGAGGTCCTGGAAGATGGCCATGGTCAGGGCGGTGTAGTACCCAGCACCCATGTCAGGAGCCATGAGCTCGTCCTGCGCGTTGCGCCCCTTAAGATGTGAGCCAGCAGAGTCGGAGCCGCCCTGGTCCTCCAGCTCCAGATACTCCAAGGTGGCGCAGCCGTACTGCTCGCGCGCCTTGGCCACCACCGTGGGGCTGTTGACCACAGGAACATAGTAGTCCCTCCCGCGCAAGTCCTTCACGTCATCAATGAGTTCCAGGTCCTCGAAAATCGTGAGGTCGAAGCCGAGGGCGTGTGCCACCTCGTGCGCCACGGTGCGCACCATAATTTGGTCATATGCTGACCCAATGGTCGCCGCCGGGATGTTCATGACACCCACGGCAGGTCGGCCGTCAGGGAACGCCTCGCACATTACAGCCCACGCTATCACACCCGGCTCGCTGGGCACCGAGGCGACGTACAGCACGAAGTCGATGTTGCTGAAGCCTACCGTGACGTGTTCCTCCGGCACCTTGAACTCGCCGCACACGTCGCCCTCCATGCCGGTCACCTTCCAGGTACCCTGCACCTGCTTCACCTTCAGCCGCTCTACGTGCAGCTGCAGCGCCAGTGGTAAGAGGATGTTGATCAGAGTGTGGCGCTTCACGTCCGTGAGGATGTCTTTGGCTTCGCAGATGTCGATGGCACCGTGATGGTTGTCAATAAGCTGCCCGACGTAGGAGCAGTAGTAGTCGGGGTCTATGAGGTCTGCGTAAGAGACGTAGATCCGCATAGCACCCCAGTCCGCGGAGTGCGCGACACTCGGCGACGTGCTGTCGGCCTGCGCCCAGTCGACGGTGTGAGCGCTGCTGATGGGGTCGGCGAACACGTAGGGCAGACCGAGGGCCGAGACGCTGCCGGGAGGCCTGTGCTGCTGCGCCACCGACTGCAGCACGCGGGCCTGCAGCTTGTCGTGGATGCAGTGATGGCCGGCGGCCTGCGCCCACACGGCGGCGGCACCGACGGCCATGACGAGGCCCGCTGCGGCGAGCCGCATCAGGCGTGCGGCGACGCTGCGGCGCCGGTGCGTGCTGCTGCGGTCGCGGGACATGCTGGCAGTGCCGCGGGTGCGTGCCAGGGGGCCAGTGACGCCGGCCAACACGTGGGCGGGTGGGAGAGTAGAAGGGGGTGTGAGGATGAAGGCTTGTGTGCGGCGGATTGTGTGTGCATGAGGGTGGGCGGGGGTGGGGATCGAGACGGAATGTGCCAGTGAGTCTGGAGAGGAGGAAGGGGGCAAGGGAGGTGGTAAGGAGGGTGGAAGGCGGAGAAAGAGTGAGGGGCGGAGGGCCCTGGAGGGAAGCGGGGGGGAGGTGCCCCGCACGCCGCGGCCCCACGCCCTCTGGCTGCCCTTTTCGGCCCCGAATAGGGCGCGTGTCGGAGGACGGCGAGTACCGTAGGCGAGAGCGCCCTGCTGACGCATGCTGGGCGGGGGAGAGGGTGACTCTCTGGGAGGTCGCGAGAAGGAAGCGCACGACTGCCGGCCATGGCGCAGAGGCGCGTGCTCGCCTTCCTCCCCTCTGGCTCACGTCCATTCCCCGTGTCGCGCTGCCGAGAGAGAGAGAGAGGGCGCACATCAGGCCGCCTGCGCCCGCCGCACGGCGTTTGCAGAGTCGAAAGCACAGAATACAGAAAGCAAAGGAAAACAAACACGCGCGGTGTGCTCGCCGTGGGACAGCGGGGTGTGTCGAGACCCACCCCATGACCTTGATGGTCGTCTGCGCCACTGCAGGGCGAATGGCCAGGAGCTCAAGGTGTCTACCAGCGGCACGCACACCCGCGCAGCAATAGGAAAAGAGAAGCAACGGAAAGGGAGGGGGTGGTGGGGGCTGCGAGAGAGGGAGAGAGCCCCCAACACACGCATCCATCAGACTCTGAATTCGCAATGGCGACGCCGTCACCGAGAGGCGACGAGCGAGGGAGAAGCAAAGCAGCCAAAGGCCATTCCGACGTGCGTGGGCTGCGATGGCCGTCGGCACAGGGGCGCACTACAGCGGCACCGCGCACCCAGTCGTCCTGCTCGTTCCGTTTCACGCTGGCAGAGGCCCTCGTCAGCCACAGCGGGAGCCGCTCAGCTTCCGTCACGATCAGGAAAGGCTGATAACAAGCAGCCCCACCACGAGGCCTGCCATGGCAGCGAGCACTATCCCCAGCAGCACAGCCGTCACAGTGGCCAATACATACATCCTTTCACTCCACTGTCGCATCGCCGCTGTGTCGGCAGCGTCTCCCTCGAAGTCTATGAGCCCCTTGATGTTGGCCTGGCACACCTCCACGTACAGCGGGCACATAATGTAGCTGCCATTCACGAAGGCGGCGCTCAAGGTGGCCAGGTCTACCCTCTCGCCCGGCGTGCATGCGACGTAGCCGCTGCTGCCGCGCACCTGGACGCTGTACGTGCGCGCCGCCGTGTCGCACATCACGTTGGCGCACAAGGCGTTGTTTGGCTCAGAGCGAGCATTACTGTTCCTCGGCTGAAAGACGCCATCCAAGCAGCGCGCCGCGTCGGAGAAGACGTTGAACTCCATTAAAGCAGGCGATGCCGTCGATGGGTCCTGATTGCAAGCACCATTGCTGTAGCCCACGATGAACGGGCAGTAGTCCAGGAATGCTGAGAACCCGCCGAGAAAGGCATTGGTGAAGTACTGGAAGTACGTCGGCATCGGGGTGCTATAGGTGCGTATACCGCACGTCCCCAGTTTCAGCCGGTCGGTGGGGCACCGATACCGCCTCTCCGTGGTGTTGCAGAACATCTCCGGCCACTGCGTGATGTTCCTCTCCATGCACTTATTCGTGATGAAGTCGCAGCTGGCGTTCCGGCCCCACGGCATCACCTCGGCCATGCTGAAGTCCGCCTTGTAGAAGCCGAGGTCCTCGAAGACGGCCATGGTCAGGGCGGTGTAGTACCCTGCAGCCGAGGCAGGCGCCATGAGCTCGTCCTTGGCGTTGCGCCCCTTAAGATGCGAGCCAGCAGAGCCGGAGCCGCCCTGGTCCTCCACCTCCAGATACTCCAAGGTGGCGCAGCCGTACTGCTCGCGCGCCTTGGCCACCACCGTGCTGCTGTTGATCACAGGAGCCGCAAAGGGCTTGCCGCGCAAATTCGTGACGTTCGTCACGATGCCGGCGTTCTCGAAAAACACGCTGCTGAAGCCGAGGGCGTGCGCCACCTCGTGCGTCACGGTGCGCGTGGTGCCCTGGTCGTAGCGCGACACAATGTTCGCCGCAGGGATGTTCATGACACCCACGGCTGGATGGTCGTCCGAGAACACCTGGCAGGTCGTGGCCCACGCCAGCACGCCCGGCTCGCTCGGCACCGAGGCGACGTACAGCACGAAGTCGGCGTTGCTGACGCCTACCGTGACGTGTGCCTTCGGCACCTTGAAGTCGCCGCAGATTGGGCCCGTCATGCCGGTCACCCTCCAGCTGCCCTGCACCTGCCTCACCGTCAGCCGCTCCACGTGCAGCTGCAGCGCCTGCGGGATGAGGTAGGTGACGAGGATGTCGCGCTTCTCCTCCGTGAGGATGTCCTCGGCGGTGCAGGTGACGAAGGCGCCAGCGTGGTTGCTCACACGCTGCCCGACGCGAGTGCAGTAGTAGTCGGGGTCCGTGAGGTCTGCGGTGGAGACGGCGATGCGCAGCGTGCCCCAGTCCGCGGCGCGCACGACACTCGGCGACGTGCTGTCGGCCAGCGCCCAGTCGACGGTGTGAGCGCTGCTGATGGTGCCGGCGGACACATAGGGCAGACCGAGGGCCGAGACGCTGACGGCAGGACTGCGCTGCTGCGCCACCCG
>NW_004057993.1:0-29764 GCF_000002845.2 Leishmania braziliensis MHOM/BR/75/M2904 | reverse complement strand
CGTCGCTGTGCGAGAGGGGGCGCGAGGCGAGAGAAAGGAGGAGATGGAGGCGGCGTCCATTGAGTCCATCAGCCCGTGTACCCCCCCCCCCCCCCCCCTTCCCCCTCCACTAACCTTATCTGAGCCGCCAATCCCGCTTGCCATAATCCCAACAGCAGCATCCACCAAGACGCTGTCCAGAAGCTGAGGCACACTGCCACGTTAATTGCCACCTTCACATTCCTCTGCTTCCCGCTCTAGCATGAAACGACAAGGGGATAGGCAGAGCTGTGTGCACATCAAGCTGTGCTGCTGCGCGAATCCCCCTTTCACCGAGTACCCGTGTGAGGTGCTCGTTGATGGGTTTTAAAAGAAGAATGATGGTTACAAGGGGGAAGGGGAAGGAGAGCGTAGGGTGTATACAGCACCCAGGCGCACGCCCTCACATGCTCAAGCCCATCTCTGTACACACTCGCCCTCTCCTTCTTCCTGTTCCCTCCTCTCCCTGTCAGTCATCGAAGAGGGTTGGCTGATTGGTGGAAGGATAGGAAATAGGGGTTCTTACGCGTCCGTGTAGCCGCAATAGAGAAACACAGCGACGAAGAAGCCCACGCCGTCTTCAGATGTGTCATCGTACGCATCGAGTGGCCGAGGCATGAAACGCAGCAACAACAGCGGATCCGTCGCTGGAGACGACGATGGCGGCCCTTCCGCCGCAGCTACTCGCTCCTTGGCCATCTGCACATCCATAATCTCGTCTCGCAAGAGGCAAAAGCACGTCGAAGTGGGGCCGTGACACTCGTCGGCATCCTGCTGAGAACCGTAGCTACGAACAGCGGAGAGGTCGCACAGCGCCCGGTGGGCCGCTGTCTTGGCACGGGCAAGACGCACAGAGGGGTAGGTGCGGAGGAAGTGCAAAACGTTTGCTTCATTCTCCTCCAGCGTGGTGGTGCAGGTGCTGTACACGAGTACTCCAGGCGACGTTGGCGAGCCGCGGATATGACGGATGCAGGAGTCGAACAGCTTGCGCTGGTAGTCAGCTGACCGTTGGATGGAGGCAGCGGACTGCATGTGGGGCATTAGCTTTGGCCGCAGACCCATGCCCGTGCACGGCGGGTCTAGTAAGACCGCATCGAAGGTGTCCGTGTGTGATGCGATGCCGCCGCTGCTGCTTCCAGCTGCCTCGGTGAGTTTGCGCTTGAGGAACGTGTTCGTGTCAACACAGTGAGACTTCAGCACGCGCGTTACGTATGGAACATCGGCTGCGAAGTGGCGGTGAAGGAGGCTCATCAGCTGCTCTTGGCGAGGTCGGCTACGCTCGCAGCAGACCACCTGAAACGGCTCTATGTGGAGTGGAGGAGGGGTTGCTGTCTCTGCCATCGCCGTCCTCTCCTGCTCGGCGCGCTCCCGCAGCAATGACAGCAGCAGACTCGTCTTGCCCCCCGGCGCGGCGCAGGCGTCGAGAAGAGTGCAGAATGTGGGCGAGTGGCCCTGGGCCGCGTTGTTGCTGTGCGTCCACGCACGACGGAGGGAGACTGGCGAGAGATGGTCTACCAGGAGTGCCACCGGCACCATGCTAGAGTAGTTTTGCAGGAAGAACACATCTTCTGCCTCTTTACCTCCCTTCTCTACGCCTTGTGGTTGTGGTTGGAGTATTGGTGTGCCGCTGTGCTCATGGCTGTCTTCCGTGTCCTTCGTGATTCCGAGCAGAGCACGCAGAGTGGTGCGAGAGGGTTGCCCCTGTGGTGTCCACTCCGTCCGCAGTGCGGTGCCATGTGCCGACCGGCTCATGATACACTTCCACTCCATGCACATCACACCACTGCCGATGCACACGAGAAAGGTAGAGCGGCCAGCCAGCCTATTGACCTGCTGGTGCTCGTCTTGGTAATCGAAGTCCGTACTGAGGGGCTCAAACTGCGCGGCCGGGAGTGTGGCCCCGGTGGGGAGCGCGCAGGTGAGATAACGCGGCGCTTCTGCATTTTCATTCAGCTCCCCGTCTGTTGTGCCTGCAACACGCTTGACGTAGAAGGCCACGACCGCGCGCTCTCCGGCGCGGAAAGGGCGGGAGGCTGTCACGATACCCGGCGCATAGAGGTCGCTTCCCCGCAGCACTGCCTCTGCCGCCCCCGCATCTACCACCACCACGAGGGGTCTTCTACTCGGCTGCTTACGACTCGTTTCTGAGTCTGATGTGCCTGTCATCGAAGAGGAGATGCTTGAGGTGTGAATGGGTGGCCACGGCGTGAGATGCCCTGCCTGCGGCTTCACGCACAAGCAATACGGCAGACCAATGGAAACGAGGCGCGATGGAGGTGCGAAGCGGGAGGCCAAAGTCGCTGCAGCTGGAGTGGTGGTGGTTACCGCCGGCGCCGAGAGCGGGAGTGCTTCAAGACGATCAGTGAGCTGGGCCTCGATGCGATTGCCGACACACCGCAGGTTTGTTGTGATGGGTGGAACGGCGTACAGCACCTCGTGCGATATGGATGCGTCTCTCCAGCATGGCTGCGCACCGGAGATGGATTTGGTGGAGGCGGATGCGCCAGAGCAGAGGCCAAGCGGACCCCAGACGGTCCGCTGCAGATGCTCTGTTGTGGATGGCGAGGAGTACTGGTAAACGTACCGCGCGTAGGCATCCAGGCTGATCATGATGATGTGTAAGGGGGAGGTTGCTTCCTGCCCTTCCCTTTTCCCTCTCCTCGACAGTATCACGCCAGGGCCCCGCTGGGGCTCCGGTGAGGAGGTGGTGTGCGCCCTGCAGTGTGTTTGTGGTAAGGCAGTAGGGGAATGGGAGAGGGAGTCGTATAAGCGAAGATGCGGGGGAGGGGGGAAGGTAGAGAGCGAACAGTGGGTGTGTATGTGTGTGTGTGTGTGGGCAAGGGTGCAACGAGGGGTGGGAGGTGTCACACGGCAGCTGGTAAGAATGACTGCCTCTTGCAGAAAACCAACCCCAAACCGCTTCTTCTCTGAGGATGGTTGGCGCAGTAGTGGGCCAAGGCGGCGCGGCATGTGCGGCGCATGAGCGATGAGCCGGGATGGGGCGAGGGGGTATAGCAGCGTCCATGCTGATGTGTGCTTGACGGACTCCATCCAAGCAGCCTTTTTAGAAAGTATCCGAAGCGTCGCACGGTAGATCCAGTAAAGCACAGCTGAGGCACGTCTACACTCATGTCGGCTGACAGGGACAACGTGCCCTCAAGTCAGTCTGCGTCGCTTTGTCTGTGGATGTGTGTGTGTGTGTGTGCGTTGTTCTGCGGCCGCATTGGCGTGTGTTTCCCCTTCCCTCCCGCCAGCCTCAAGTGACTCTCCTCAAAAGAAGCCCCTCGCTACACATGGCTCAAAGCGGTGTGTTGCTCCACATAGGAAGTAGGAGCGGGGCTCGGCGTCTTGCCTCTGCAGACATCGCTGCACCCCTTCCCAGGCATCTACAGCGCTTACTGTTGTCGAGTTTGCAGAGGAGGCGGTGTCGCCTGTCGTACCGCGGCCGCCATGCGGTCGCTGCGCGCCGATGGGGAGTGTGGAGGACGCCATGGAGGCGGACCCGGACGCCGCTGCCGACAGCAGATGACCTCCCTCCCTACCATCGTCCTTTGTGTGCTCCACCATGCGCAGGATGCTCGTCTCCGAGGTGCCGATGAGAACAGTGCAAGCCTTGCGCAGCTTCCGGTGAGGCGGCCGCGCTGCGTCATTGCCTTCGTGTGGCCCGCCTCCTTCAGCAGAAGTGACGAGGGAGCTCGAGGCCACCGCGAGCGAGAGGGGGTCGACGACAATCTCTGGACTTGGGGTAGGTTCGCTCGGCACGCTTGTTTGGCCTTCCGCCGCTGCGAGGGCGTTCGGGTGTGGTGCGGAGGAGCGCACCGGCGTTGACAGCTGTTGTTCTTGCCCTTGCAGACTTGCAGGCGGCGTCATGTGCACCAATGCTTCGCATTGCTCCGTGACTGAGTCGTTCACGGAGTGCAGTACACGCCCCCCTCGAGTGCTCGTGGTCTGCGGGATGGGGTGCTTCAAGAGGAGCTGTGGCGGCGGCTGTGGAGAGGCGGGTATGTCCTCCATGGCGGCCCGCACATGTGTTGCAAATTCGACTTCAGGCGACTCGGATGGGGCTGAAGAGGCGTCATGTTGGTCCTGCTCACAGACCACAATGAGGTCCTCCTCCTTCACTTCGTCTCTATCTTTGGCTCTCGCCGCTGGCACCACGATGGTGTGGTCGCTGCTGAACAGAAGAGCTTGCACCTCTGCCTCCCGCGCTCGCCTGCGCGCCTCACGGTGTTCGATGGCGGACCTCACAAATTGGTGCAGCGTGGCGTGGTAGGAGGCGTGCGCCATCTGAGTGTCGTGCCAGGTGGCGCCACCAAGGTATTCCTGTGCTTGCTGCGCACACTGCTGGGCGGCATACATGATGTACCCCAGGACGACCTCGCCGAGAGAGTCGATAAGGCGTGCGCAGCGCTGCGCTTCCGGCCTCGCCTGCAAGGCCGCAACATCCTTCTTGATCATCTCTCCAGACGTAGCAAGCAGATCAGGGACGGAACTAGCTTCCACCTCGGCGACCTCTGCCAACGACGGCCGCGCTCCTTCATCCTCGTTGCACATGCTCTCCATGTCGTGCCTCTCGCTCTGTCGCTCTCCCTTCAGGGCTCTGGCGGCCTCAATGAGAGTGTCGGCGAGCCGTTGCAGCATCCGCCCCACCTCATGCGACTGAGTGGGCAGCTCGGGCGCTTTGAGTAGGTAGCTGCGCACACAGTACGCTTCGATCGCTTTTTCCAACCCGTTAGGGAGGGTGTGGCTGGTAACGACGCGGCGCAGCGCTTCCTCGTGGTGCTCTACAAACGCACCTGCGACGCGTTGGCAGCAGATGTCCTCCAGCACCAAGTCTCCATGAATGAGGTCTATGAGCGGCTCTATGAGGGACTTGAGAGACGAGGACGCAATCTCCATCGACGCGCTTGTGTGGGAGCAGAAAATAAGATGTCCTCGTTGGGTAGCGAAGGGTTGTGGTGGTATGGTTGGTTGAGTAGCGTATGGGTAGTCCCCCCCTGAGGGGGTGCGTGCGTGTCTGACTGTGTGCGTGTGGTATCTACGCGTGTATCAATGACGCTTCACGAAATGGGCTCTGCCGCGCGCTGGACACCATCAGCCGTGGTTCTGGCTCCAATCCGAGAGGGTGAGGATAGCGGATGGAGAGAGAGAGAGGACGATCAAGGGTGTATGCATGCTGGCTCAACGACAGGCATCGAGCGAACGAGAGGGAGAGGGAAGGCGGAGGGGTACGCAGAAAACAGAGTGGAACAGCACGAGAAAAGCAAAGGAATAGTTGCGCAGAAAAGAACAAACGCCAATGCTGGCGGCAGTGGCTGGTGCAGACGGTGAAGGAGCTGAGAAAGGAGAAGCGGTATTGCGGTGGCCAGCGATGCTGGCGTGTCTTGTGGTGCATCGCCCACCGACACACGCGTGCCGAAACAGGGCTGCTCGGCTTGCTTCAAGGAAAGAAGACCGCCCGTACGATAGGGATAGATGCGCAGATGCGCGCCGACGGTGCTACACACCTCATGTGAGTCGTGGGCGAAGGGCTGCACGAGGGCATCTGCCTCGGAGATGGGCAGCGGGTGTACCATCACGAGCGGGTGCCTCGAACGGAGAGAGTTGTCTTAACAAGCTCGCCCCGTGGGGTAAGAAGAGGTCCCTAGAAGAGGGACTCGATACTCGTTCTCTGTTGCCGCCCGATACGTGTTTCCATGATTGTGTGTGGATGTGTGGGCGGTGGTGGTGGTGATGAAACAGACAGACACACGACGCTGCTGCTCGATTTCGCAGCACTACGAAGAGAGGGAGGGGAGAGGGGTTCGAGGATATCAGGGCAGTGCTACACACACACGCACACACGTACATACGCATGCGTCGCTCCTCCCATGACTGGGGAGTAGAGCTGAGGGGGGAGGCAGATGGCCCTGAGACGGCTTCACGCACATGCGCAATTCTTCGTTTCTTTGTAGTTTGCTTGGGAGGGGAATAAGTGCGTGAATGGATCGAGAGCGAAGGGCGGATCGAGTGTAGGAGTCTATCCGCCGACTGACGGAGGATAGTGAGAGAGGAAGGAAGGGCCGCGGGTCGAGGTACGGTGGAAGAGGGTCTCAGAGGAAAGAAACAGAGCAATGAAGGCACACACACGTACATACATGCTCTCCCACACCTCTGCGAGGGGGGATGCTCATGAGGATCAATCGTGGCGCATGGGCCACACCGGGGCATGTTCCTCTTTCACTTAGTTACTACTACTCATGTCCCTCCCACTGTGTCGTTGCTGCTCCTCCAGGATCACTACCGGATCGGTTTGCACGCCGACGTCAGCCTTGCGTGGCGGTAGCGAGTCTGAAGACCGAGTTATGTTCAAGAGGGAAGGTTGTGTCCGCGGTGATCTGGTCACCGCATGCAGGCGCTGCTGCTGCTGGCCATGCTGAACGATCAAAGTAGACGGAGGGCGCGGTGGAGGCAACTTCCTGGCCTTGGGGCTACCGCTGCTGCTGCCGCTGCTTCCGCCACGCGCTGCCACCGTCGATGTGTCCCCCAGTGCCGACGCTGAGAGGAGCTCAACACGGCTGCTGTGAAGTGCGTTGCTCTTGTCCTTCGCATTCGTGCGGTCAGCCCGCATGCCGCGCCCCGGTGAGGAGTTGGAGATGGCGGTTATAGAGTTGCGGCTGCGAGCGCTGGGGGGTGAGTTTCTGACATCGATACTCGAGGGCTCTGGAAGCTTGAGTGGTGCGCTCCTGGGAGGTGGTACCGACACCGGTGGGCGGGATGGACGCTCCAACGGGAGGATCGCAGACGGCGCAGTGGCCAGGCGCTGCTGCTCCTGGATGGAGAGGTCCCACTGGCTGTGGTCATCTTTGTTGAATATGCGCATGATGGACTGGACCATCGGGGAGCCGAGGATGTCGCTGCAGCGCGGCCGCCTTGCGGGATCGAGCTGCAGCATAGCCTCGAGCAGTTTGAGCAGTTCAGGCGGCCTGTCGTTGGCCGAGCGGTGTGCCTCGTCGAGGTTGACACTGCCGTCCTCGCGTCGCTCCGGCAGCGTCCCGTCGAAGGCGAGGTAGTGCAGCACCATCCCCAGCGACCACACGTCGGAGGCCATCGTGTGATGGTTCACGTACCGCTCGTTGATGCCGTGTGGCGAGGCGGCCGTCTCCAAGAGCTCCGGCGCCATGTACTCGAGCGTCCCTGTACCGCCGGACCGGTCATACGAGATGTCCCCCAGCAAGGCTGCCGTGCCAAAGTCGCTGACCAGCACGCGTGGAGGACGGCCCTCCATCGCGGCCAGCAACAGGTTCTGAGGCTTTAAGTCGCGGTGTAAGATGTGTTTCTCGTGAAGGTGCGCCGTGCCTGCCACGGAGCTGAGGAAGAAGTACCACACGGCAAGCGTGGAGAGATGGTTGCCGTAGCGCTCCAGATAAGTGTCGAGCGAGCCAGCGGACGCGTACTCCATCAGGATGAAGAGACAGCGCACGGGTGGACCAAAGTCGGCGAGCTGCGCTTCCTCCACCCAGCTGTGCTTGTACTCGACCACGTTGGGGTGTCGCCGAACCTCCTCGAGAATGCGCACCTCACGCAATACCGACTGCAGGTAGGTGGCTTTGTCGCCAACTGGAATCTTCTTAAGGGCAAACTCACCAAGATTGACGCCGCACATGATGTGGCGGCAGAGGTAGACCCCTCCGTAAGTACCTCGGCCCAGTTGGCGGAGCTCCTTGAAGTAATGACGGTAGTAGCCATTGTTCGGCGACGGCTCCGCAGCGATGGGGGAGTAGACGAGCGAGTCGCTTTCGCACGATAGCCATTCCTCATTTTCGTGCTCTACCTCTGTCGCCGTCTTCTTGACGTCATGCTGCTGCAGCAGTCGCACCTGCGAGCGCATCCCTGTGCAGGTCGTGGGGCTCACATAAGAGTAGTGCGGCACGGCAACTGCTTTGCACACCATCGTCCCACTCGAGTCTCTACCCTCCTCGCCACTAGCAGGTCCGGGAGCCACTGTGCACGGCTGCCTCGCTTCCTCCTCACCACTCGGGCTATCGTGCAGCAGTGATGGGCGGTAGTCCTCGATGGCAAGCAGAGTCGATGCGTTGTGGGCTCCCACCGCTGTGATGAACGAGGGTGGGGGTAGCGCACGGAAGTAGTGTGAGGTGAACGCAGCAGCTGGTGGACGCAAGGCCGCAATGTAGTTGCCGCTGCGGTTGGTGCCATTACTGCTGCCCTCATCGAATCCAGAGGCCGTGCTGCACCCGTTATACAACAGCTGCCCAGTGGCATTTCCGCCATCCCCTGCGTTGTCAGTGTACAAGCGCGAAGACGCCGATGGTTGCTGCTGCTGCTGCTCATCCCCCTCCTGCGACGGCGGCGGGAGCAGTTTCCGATGACTTGAGGGCCGCAGCGACGATGGCGCCGTCGTTGCATCCACGTGAAAGAACGTCGCCTGGTCGAAGACGCCTTCGCTGTCGTCAAAGACATCATACGACCGAAGGCAGTGCGGGCACACTCGCTCCCTGCTTAGCGACAACGGGGCCAGCTTGGCATACGGGGAGGGTCCAGAGTAGTAGCCAACGCTATCACCGCTACCATGCGTGTTGTTTCCATCCTGGCCAGCACCGCCCACTCTCGAATCACCACGTTGTGGTGAGCTGATGCCGACGCCGTCACTGCCCGTGAAGGGAACCACCGCCAGCGCCATGGACGGCACCGCTGAGGTGAGCGCCCCGGGGTAGCTTTGGCTTACCCTCCTTCTGGGACGAGGGTGCATTCCAGCATTGCCGTCATTGACATCTCTCGCAGCTGCTGCAGCACCCGTCCGCCCGTGGAGGATGGGCACCAAAGTCGACGCTGCTGCTGAGTGGAACATGAGAGTAGAGTTAGCAGAAGGCTCGGTGATGTGGATCGTCGCAGGTACCGAGTTTGACGAGAGCTGTGGAAGGGTGGTGTTCTCACCACTGGCACCTGTGCTTCCTCTGCAACTCTGATGAGCAGACAGCGGGTTTGTGGGCTCCTGCTGCTGCGGCAGCAGCAGCTCGTATGCGTGCCGCTTCGCCGACGGATTCATTTGACGTCAACAGCCCACTTCCACTACCTCTGTTTTGCTGGTGATGTGAAAGCAGGCGACAGCTCTGCTGGTCACTGATGCCCTCGTTTATACAGTGTGCGTGTATCAAATGTTGTCGGGCGGGGGGTTGAGCTGATCAACGTGTGTCTCTCTGTCTGCGCGCTATGAATGCCCTCAGCCTATATACACTCACTCTCTCAAGAGGAGAAGAGAGCGGAGGAGATGAAGCGAGAGCCAAAGAAGGGTGACGCTGTGCTTGATGCCATGTCACATAATTCGCAATGCGATGAAGACGAGGAAGGAAAGAGCATTGAAAGACTCTGTCGGACAAGCGCAGAGAGAGAGAGAAAGGGAGGGGGTAGGAAGAGAGACGTGAGGAGTACATGCATGTGCTTATATGGTAGCCTGAAGTGGAAAGGTGCCGGATGCACGTGCGGTCCTGAGCACTGATACACAACATGCGTGCCCCTTCCCTCTCTCCTTTCGCCACGTCCCGCTAAGGTGTGGGTATCACGAAGGCTATCGCCCCTTCCCCTTCGGCGCGAATGCTCAAGAACTGCGCGTTGTGCGTTGGTGGGTGTGCTGCCGTAGGTGATGCGAGCCTGCTTTACGCACCCTTGTTCTGAAGCCCACAAGGACATTTTGCGCGCGGGTGCGCGTGTTTGTGGTCACAATGACGGATAGCTGAAGGGTGGGGTTACTTGCAATGAAGCCATAGGGCGGGTTTAGGGACGGCGAGGTGGCGAGGGGGAGGTTAACCAGGTGCTCTTCCCAGGCTTATACGGAGTGCAAGAGGTACCGTGGTGGATGCTGTGGCAGCGGTGGAAGTAGCGGCGTCGTATCTCGTACATGCAGATGCACACGGGTGTGTCAGAAATAATGAGGGTTTGAGCCAAGAGGGGGGGGGAGGGAGGCAGGAGGCGGCAGGGCAGTGAGAGACGCGCACCGCTGCTAAGCCCGCTGGACAGGAAAGGCTACGCGGCGTAGGGATGGAGATGCTTCCGTCGCCTATACCGCATACAACCCCGTGAATTCAAAAACGAAGACAAGAGAGGCGGGGGGGGGGGGCAGACCACCACCATTACCAACATTTCTCACGCCAATCCGCCGTGCTTTGTTGATGCCGTCCTTCCTCAGGCTCACGGCAATGATGGTCCCTTGTTCTCGTCAATGCTGAGCCGCCACGTAGCCAGCTCGTGCATTGCTTTGGCCAGTGCCGTCATGCGCGTGAAGAAGTCGATGGAACGCGACTCCAGGGAGTAAGGACATCCATCCATGGCAAGCGCATCGATCTCCACAGCATCGTCACAGACCTCCTCTCCCCTCTCCTCACCTTCGCCGCTCGACTCGTCTGCTGCTTTCGGCTCGCTCTTACTAATGCAGCGATCCGTCCACGCTGGCATCGGCACATCCACCTCGTACACGTCCTGCACGCGAATCCCGTCATCTGCTTCGTCTACGTAGCCCAGCGGCAGCTCAGCGTCAGCGGGGAGTAGGCGGTGGTAGAGGACGTGTGCCACCGCCCATTTCCCCGTATCCACAATGTACACCATCCGCGTCGTGACGTGGAAGGCTGGCGGCGTAGACAATGACGAGGCGGGCGAGCAGGGGGACGGCTCTCCGCCTTCCTGTGAGCAAACAGTCGTTGCCCTGTTGGAGTGCTCGAGCACCATCGCGACCTTCTTCTCCACAAGCGCCGCTGTCGCCCACTCCATTGCGAACCCGATAACCACCGGGGAAAAGCGCGATAGCGTCGGCGTCACGTCTGATCCATCCCCCTCTGCCTTTTCTCGCAGGAGTAACTGAGGGGGATCACCGGCCACACTCGCATTCGGCAGCACCACCGCGGCATACGTGCATTCTGCTCCTGACTCGAACTCTTCCATCAAGGGCTCCTCCGTTTCCGGGGAGAAGAGAAGGGGTTTGAACATGTAGAGGAGGTGCTGTGAGCTGAGTGTTGCATTGGTGGCCGAGTTCTGACGTGCATTTTGAGCGCTGTGGCGTTGCCGTCTGAAGCGCTCTGCATCGAGCATGTATAGGACATGGCAGCTCAGCAGGAGTCGGCTCAGCACCATGCTAGCGCTTTCCGTGGCCACCCAGGTATCAGCCACAACCGAGCTTGCACTGTTTATCGCTGCGTCGCTCACGGGGTGGAAGCGCACCAGCGGGGCAAAGGTGTCGCACTTGGCGCAGTAGAAGACGACGAAGGGGCACGCCACCGTTCCCAGTGATGCCATTAGACACACATGACGGCTCGCCTCTTCGGCCGCTGCTTCGAAAGCTTCAAGACCCTCGTCAGAGAGCCTATCCCCCGCTGCGCCAAGGCTGCTGTTGCTCTCCTCCAGGATGCGCAGGCACGTCGCATAGCGCGTCCGATGCTCCTCAAGGTGCAGCTGCAGACTTGCGGCATCGCGGTAGTCGGCGACGACTGGCGGTGGAACCCCCAACCCGGACGGCGGTGCACGTTCAATGGACTGTTGGAAGCATCGAAGGCAGTGCACATGCGGACCATGGCCGGGCGCCGGAAACGCTTCCTGCTTGTGCATCTCCCTGGCATCGCAGCAGCGCACGTCGGGGATGGTGTGGGCGTCGGGTTGAGCCCAGTAATACGCCGCGGCGCCTTCCCGAGAGAGGTGGGAGCAAAAGGGAGGGAGCTGTGATGACGTGGCGTCGATAGAGGCGTCTGCTGCTTCGACAGCTTGAAGCCTGTGCTTGTAGGATGGAAACACGCGTTCTGCCTCAGCATGTGAGATGCCCAGCTGCGCCGCCATCATGTACAGGAGCGCGATGTACTGCACCTCCGTGATGGGTGCGAGGTCGTCATCGCTTCCGCCATCCGTCGCGGTGGATGTGGAGGCTGCCGGAGGGATGGCGTCAAACAAGTGAAACACATCAGCCTTCTCGAACGGGTTCGCAGGCAGGTGCGACATTAGGAGACCGAGAGAGGAGGGAGGGCGCGCACAGTGCGTGTGCGGGGGTATCCCTTATGCGTGGGGAAAGCTGAGGAGGGCCTCCCCTGCTGCAGTGCACCAACTGCTGCCACTAAGGGAATTGTCTTCCTCCCCCTCCTGTGTATGAGTAGAAAGAGAGACTCGTGCGCGCCAGCGCCAGAACGCAGACGCACACTCAGGGACTCGGAGATACGTGTTCGTAGTGACGAGGTAGGCAACCGTACGCACATGCACACTTCAAATGAGCGTCGAAGGCAGAGGAGAGGAGAGGAGAGGAGAGAGGGGGGGAGGGAAGGGGGAGGGAAAGCGAGTAGGAGAGAGTACTCGAGTGCAGGATAAACAAATCTTGAGTCAGACAATCAATATCAGTATAACTTCTACAGACTTACATGGGTACACACACACATACACACACACACACGCACATACACTTCCCTCTCTACAGGTGCGTCTGCGCGCGTTAGTGTATGCACCTCACTCTACCATTCCTAGATGCGTCAGCTCTTTCGCGTCGTTGCCTTGCCCTGCTTCAAAGTCCGCTGTGTGTTCACTGTCCCGGTTTCGAGGACGTTCCATTCTCTCATCGTCATCAGTGACTGTACAGCCTGAGCGCACGCGCAGACGCTGAGAGAGAGAGAGGGAGAGCGTCACGGACACCATAAGGACATAGACAAGCCCACATTGGTGCGTGTGCCTCGTACGGACGTATGAAGGGAATGATAGGGTTAATGAAATCGCTGCGTGATCTCCGACACGGTGGCGGAGTGGGGGTGGGTGAGGCTGAAGCGAGGAACCTCTTCGAGGAGTAATCGAGCGGTGGTGGCGATTGCTGCAGCACAACGACAACGACAATCACCACCACCGCTCGATGATCATCACGGTCTCTTTCTCTTTCCTATGCGCATTACTTAATACCTTATACAACGGCCAACCGACACACAAGTACATGCACTTCCCTCGACAGAGCTGAATCCTTCCAGATACTTGAATGAGACAGAATGATGAAGCGTCCTCATACTGTCTTTGCCCGTCCATCTTCCTCACTTACAACTGGTGACGAGGGTGCGCAGACGGTTCAGCGCCGCTCCGATTTCAAAGACACGTGGTAAGGCGGTGAATCCAGCTGGCAGGTAGCAGGATGACGTCTGCGGCTCCAGCCGTGCCTGCCGTAATCGTCCTTCACAATTGTACACGAGGCGGGCAAAGTCCGAGAGGGTTGGCGCTGACGCACCGGTAGCTGCGGTGGCATCAGCACACAGGGGCTTCAGCAGCGATGGCGGGTACTTCGGACGAGGTGCTGCTTCCCGTTGCCACTGCGCTGCGGACGCGCTGCCGTTATCGTAGAGCATCGCGAGGCACTGCGCGATGGCATTCAGCTGCCCCTCTTCCACCAGCTGCTCCAAAAGGGTCACATTGATGTCCTCATCGGCCATGCGTATGTGATCAATGCCGGAGCCGCTGATTTTGATGCCTCGCCCGCTTCCGCCGTAGCCGTGGTGGTGGTGGTGCTGCTGCTGGCTCTGCCATCCAAGTTGGCCAAAGGTGTCAGCGTACAGAAAGCTGCGCCGAGGAGGGAGGCAAAAGGCGGACGTTGCGGACGGCGCTGTCGACTCCACAAATCCAGCGCCGCTCCCGCCGGTGTTTTGCGCTGCAATCACCTTGGCTCGCGCAGTGGCGTCTGTTACCTTGTAGGCGTTCAACACCAGAACAACATCCGCCATGGGGAAGTACTGCCCCGACCCTCCCACAACCATTATCACGGAGATGCCGTGATGATGAATCAGGTCGCATATGCGGTGCACAAAACAAGTGATTGGTTCCTGCGTGCGCGGGACGAGCTGCTCCATGAGGGGGTCGCGGAACATGAAGTTCGTCGCCGACGTGTCCTCGTCAAGCAACAGCGCCGTTGAGCCAAGCTCCAGGGCCTCCATGATGTTGGCGGCCTGGCTGGTGCTCCCACTCGCGTCGGCGGTGATGAAGGCAGTCGTGTTGTCGCCGTAAGGAAGGTTTGTGATGAAGGGCGATATGTCGGTCCCGTGAACCGCGCGGCGGTCCTCAGCACGAATTTTGACCGCTGTCGGGTCCACCACGACAAAGGTGCGGCCATCGTCAGGGACGTGGTTGTACACACCAAGCTCCAGCGCACGCAGGAGCGTTGACTTGCCATGAAACCCCCCGCCAGCAATGAGAGTAAGACCGTGTGGCAGACCAGCACCGCTAATAGAGCGGCCCGAGTACGGCAGATGGAACGTGTGCCGTAAGGTGTCGGGTGACGAGAAGGTGACAACGTTGGGGCCGCTCAGCCGTTTGTCGGAGTTGCCAGCCGCACGTGGCAGTACGGCACCATCGGCAATGAAGGCCGTGAGGCCGCGCTCTCGCAGCTGCGAGCGCAGCCACTCCTGGTCGTGCACGCATGTGACGTGCGCCCACAGTGCGCGGTGGTCGCAGCGCAGCACGTTCTCCTGGAAGACTGGCAACACCTCTGAGAACAGAATTTGCTGAATGCGTCGACCATCGATGCGTCGGCCATGTCCGGGCAGCTTCACACGGAAGTACACATGAATCCAGCCAACCGAAATGCCATCACTGCCACCTGCTTCGTTCGCATCCACCACCTGCACGGTGCTACGGGGGAGTACGTGTTGCGATTGGTGGATCGTCTGCACTGCGCCACTGGTGTGGCGGCTAGCCGCGAGCCCATCTTTGACGCAACGCAGAATGAAGTCCTCGGCAGCGACACGGCGACACGCGACATCCTCCGGTGAGAGACGATGGCTGAGGGGTGCAGCAGCGACCCCAGGCGGCGTGGGGTCCGCAGAGTGCAGCAGGGCGTACGCAGAAAACGGCGTTTGCACGGTCACGCACACCTGACTGCCAGGGGCAAACGGGTCTGATTGGATGCGCACAAAGCGGATAGACACCGACGCGGGGTCTGGACTCATCTGCTGCGTGAGGCTGTACGTACGGCCTGTGAGCTGCTTCAGCTGACTGTAGTTGCTGCCGTCGACATCTCGAAGGAAAGACCCGAGGGCCTCAAGAGGGAGGGGTGGGCCCGCATGGCGCTGCGCATTGCTTCCAAAGTCTCCGCTTTCCCTCTCGCTGTCGTCGTCGCCAGAGGAGCGTGACTGGTGCCGCGCACCTCGCTGCTGCTCCTCGTTGCTGTTCATGTTACCGTCAGATACGGCATCTGCGTAGCTTCCACGACCGCGACGGAAGTTGCCTTCGCCACCTCCTCGGTAGGGTCCACGGCCACGGCTGCCGCTGCCGCCGCCACGATAGTACCATGACATTGCCCTCGTGCGGAGGTCCACCACCGCTTCTAGGATACGTCTCTGTTGTGTTGCCGTGCACCTCTCTTGCTGCGGTGGATTTGGAAGGCAAGCGCATGTCGGGTTAGGATCCCAGAAGTGAAGGCACCCCATCACGGCAAAGCGAGAGCGAGCAGAGAAAGAAAGACAGGGTAGGTAAGAGAGAGAGAGAGAGAGAGGGAGGAGGAGGGGGAGCACACAAAGTCAAATGGACAAGCTGCTACCGAGAATGACGCCACACGTCGCACTTGAAAAGTTCAGTGAGGACATTACCATCCAAAACATACCGCACACACGTCCAGGCGTGTAGCTTCCAGCTTCGCATCTCCACTCTACTCCGTCTTGGTTGCTACTTGGGCCCTTCCTGTTGTTACCAGTGTGTCTGTATGGTCTTCGTGTCGCCACTTGCCTCGAGTTCAGGGATCCAGGCGTTGAGCCCGATCGGCGTCACCAACAAAGGAAGCACCCGCGCACCCTTCCCGATGTCGCTCTCCTACGTTCTTCCACACTCTCCAGATCGATTTCCTTTCAGAGTGCGCCCTCTCTGCCACACCATAGGCTCAACGCCACTCCGCCCCACCCAGGCCTGCCAAACTGGCCCATCCCGTCCGGCGAAGCAGCGCTAGACACACGCGTGACAGCAGTGCGCCGACCCAGTCACCCAAGCATGGCCCCGGTCCCCAACTCTGCCCACCCACCCCCGTCTTGCAGGTTGTGTCACAGCCGGTACACCATTCTGCCAGCCGCCACCTCGTGCACCCCACGGGATGGCTCGGGCACCCCCAGCAGTAGGCAGTGAGGGCCAAAGGAGATGCGTTCGAGCTACGCTGACACTCTGCCCACCAAGTGGGCGGCACAGACGTCTTCCCTGCCGCAGGTCGCTCCAACGCAGCGCCATCCACGACCTGACCGCCGATGTGAGGGGCGATACATCGCTCTGACGCCTCCCCCACATTGTCGGCTCTTGACCCTGTCAGCACCAGAGGGTGGTTTGGCGTTGGCAGGGAAGGAGGGGGGGTTTTGCCTGGCCTCGCCACGGAGAGCGTGTGTGTGTGTGGGGGAGGTGCTGGGCCCTGCAATGCCACACACTGAGGTGTTGTATGTGTCCCTCATCAAAGAGCTTCAAATGGAGTGCATTGCTCCACGACGTATAGGCCACGTGGTACCTCTTTCTCAGGGTGCGTGTGAGTGCACTCATTGGCTTTGGAACCGCACAACCAACAGCAGCCTTTCACAACTCCGCCCTCTTCAGCACTCAGGCAAAACTCAACGTGCTCCCGCTCACTGCCTCCTTGTCTTATTACCCTGAGAAGCACCACCAGCACTAAACGATCCCTCTTACCCCTCGCCCTGTGTAACATTCACCCTCCACTCCCTACCACAAAGGCCCACAACTTCCAGCCTATCTCATACAATCGCACCAGCTACCGCTTCGCCACCCCACACTACATACAAACAAGCAAAGAACATTCGCTGCCGCAACACCTCCCCCACCCAAACCACAGTAAACACTACACCTGTCCCGCCCAACTACCTCTGTGCAGCGCGTGTGTGTGTGTGCGGTCAGACAGGGATAACTATGCAAATGTGTGCTCGTCACCAACACGATCAGACTAGAGGTGTCAGTAACATAAGGCTTTTCATCAGTCGCACGGGCAGGTACGCAGGGGCAGATGCGCGCGCACTACTTCCTCGCCCGTCTCCGCGCTCCGCAGAGGGGAGGAAGGTGTGGGCTGGAAAAGGGAGTTAGCTGTGGTGGTGCCACCCCACTGACACTGGCACGCGCACATCAGACGCAGGGCTCAGCCATTGCGGTGGCAGGCCCCAGGTGTTGTTGTTCCACAGGACGGAGGTATGTCGTTCAGACGGCTCTTACCTAGTTGTGTGTTGTGTGCTCGTCACATGTGCGCGTGTGTGTGCGGGTAGGGCGGGGCGGTCGCGGCTGCCCGCGCACCACCACCAGCAGCAGCCAGTGTGTCAGTCCGCAATGTGGTGTCAGTCACATCCATGCTCAGCGGTATCGGAGTGTTGCGTGTTCCACATCATGTGGGGCTGCGCTGGCCCGGGTTGCAGGCGATGAGGCGTGGTTGGCGGTGGAGGGGGGGGGGCAAGGAGGGAGCGAGGGCGTGCACGGGTCAGCTACACCTCGCGGGTGTGTGTGTAATCACGGCAGGTGGTTCAGACAAGAGTGAAACATGATTGGTTCATCACGCGGGTGGCTGCAGCGGGGCGAGGGCGGTGGCCAACATGGGGGAAGAGTGCAGGGGCAACGGGAAAGGCTCTAGTGACGCACGGCTGCGCGCGCGCGTGTGTGTGTGTGCGGTCAGACAGGGATAACTATGCAAATGTGTGCTCGTCACCAACACGATCAGAAGAGGTGTCAGTAACATAAGGCTTTTCATCAGTCGCACGGGCAGGCACGCAGGGGCAGATGCGCGGGCATGGCCAGAAGGTGAATGAGGCGGTGATGTTCGAAAATGGTCAACGGCGATGTGGGGTGTTGGGCTGTGTAGTGGAGCTTTTAAGTGTGATTGTTGTGGCAGTGAACTGTTGCAGTGACGTTGCTGAGCTGGTGGGAGTGTAGGAGTGCTTAAGATTGAAGCAGCGTTACCGTGATTATGGCGGGTCTGCGGAGGTTGGTGGAGGTGGTGAGAGAGATTTGTCCAAGGGGCATGAGGGAGGTGTTTGTAGGTTAAGTAGGGGTGATGGCGAGTGTGCCAGTTTAGGAGTAGTTGATGATGTGTAGGGATGCAGGAGCAGGGAGGGAGGAAAGGTGACTTTGGGAGGCTGCTCTGGAGGAGGCTGCAGGCCGTGGAAGAGGGAGGGAACTCGGAGGTTGAAGAGGACGTTGAGAGGGTCCTATCAGAAAGCCACTGGTAGTGTCGTAGCGGCAAAACGTATGTCCATGTTCGACGCATTCCTGTCGACAGGTGGCAGCAAGTAGTGTTGGCGAAGCTAACCATGCGAAAAGGGAAGGAGTGGTGGGTGCGTTGACGGGACGCAGCTATGACGAGTGTCATCTGAGTTAGGACTGTAATTCACAGTGGAGCCTCCTAACCCTGAGGAAGGGGAAGGTGTAGTGATAGGGGATTGAGTTGATGGGGGGGGGGAGGAGTGAGGAAGGTGATGTGGACGCTATCTTGTGGAGTGGTGGCCGCCCTGGATAGAGTGATGCATGGCTTTGTTCTCCCACAGACCCTCCCCCCTTTCCCTCTGCACACACACACACACACACGAACGCACAACAGAACACAGCAAAATGCAGTAGCGGCTGCGTACGGCAGAGACGGGGATGAGACACAGCAAGAGGTACGGAACTGACCACGTAGACGCGTGCACTCAAACACATGGGCCGATACTCAGGTACACATGCACACAACAGTCACCGAGGCCTGCTCCAGATCAGTCACCTTCTCAAATGATGTCGACGAAGGGGGGGGGGTAGCCAACGACCGCGTCAAGCCTGTTGGGAGTACGCGAGGCGTGCAGGTGTGTTTGTGTGTAAGTCGCGGGCCACCCCCTCCTTCGTACTTGCGCACGTCACAGGTTACCCGCTGCCGCGTCCTTCATCCACTGATACGGCAGATCACCGCTGCGCAACAATCGTTCAAACTCTTTCTTTTGAGCAACCGCCATGTCCATGCCGTTGCGGACCTTGTGGGTGCAGCGATCCAGGCACGCCTTCTCGCCAGGGTGGTACGGGATGGCGTCATCGCCGTAGTGCGTGATGCACTTCTCCGCGCAGTACATGAACCCTTCGTTGCTTATGTGGTAGAGCTTCTCGGAGAGGATGACTGCCTCCGACTGCGACAGCCCCATGAGACTGGGGTTGGGTTGCACCGGCTGCATTCTTCTCCCTCTCTATAGCTGTGAGTTCGTGTGTATGTGCTTGCAAGTGCAGGTGTCTGTGGGGCAGTGTGGCAGGTGTGTGTGGTGTGTGTGTGTGGACCTGGATCTTGAGCAGACGAGTGTGTGCGCGAGAAGAGGAAAATAAAAAGAGCGAGAGGCCAGGCCAGGCAACAGCGGTAATGCCTGCACACGAAAGAGTGCCGCCGAGTCCCCTATTCTGGCGGAGTTTGCAAGTGCATGTGTGTGTATGTAGAGTGCAGTACGGGGTGAGGAGGGAGGAAAAAGAAGTGGAGTAGTGGGGAGAGGGTGAAGCAAAGGTAGAGAGGCTGTGGGGGAAATGACGTTGATGAATGGGGGAAAACCCTCCCTCCACACACACACACACACAGACAACAGCAAAGGCACTCGAAAGAGAAAAAAGAGCGGCCTTGATTCTCACCTGCGTACCGCCCACCCGATACGATGCACCGCTTCGCAGCCTGGTACTGAATCCTGTTTCTACAGACCGCTCTTCTTCTCGGGTTTGGTTGCCTCGACATTTGACTGTCCTCCGAGATGCTTCAGTCTGTCTGGGCAGTGTGCCTCTATGCAAGCACACAGAGAGGCACAAAAGAGAACAAAACTGACGACGCCCACGGAAGGCACCCTTCCCCCCCCACAGTTCGGCAAGTCGCGTGCATGCCACGCCTTACAACTGTTGTTTACCTCCCTTGCCCGTGTGTACCTTTTCATTTTCTCGATTCCAACATGCGCTTGCGATGCGTGACGAGTGAGCGCGGCTAAAACAAAAAGGGCCAACTTTGTCATCGTCGCTTCCCTTTCGCCCTCCATGTGAAGTCGACCAGCGCTATCACCGTCACGTGAAGTGCGTTCGTTTGTTTAACGTAGGCTTATACAGGGCCGGAGGGAGCAGTGCTCGCGCGCGTGCGTGGAAAGAACGCTGATAGACGTGTAAAAGCGACGAGGGACGCGAGTACGAGAGAGCGAGAGACGCGCGCTAAAACAACCACAACGAGACTCGCAACGCACGGCAGTGACGGTATAGAGGCGGGTGATGTGACACACACATAAAAAAAAGCACGCACGCGCCTCATTGCCGTAGCACGGAAAGTCACTCACACTCACATGCACACGTGTGTTTATGTGAGTGTGAGTTTCTACCCCATTCGCTCTCTTTGCCTTTTCCCTCTTCTACCTCTCACCACCACCTCGAGTCGTCTTCTCGGAAGTTGTCTTCTCTACCACGCCGCACACAAACGCCGACACACACACACACACACACACACACACATGCATGCAGTCGCCAGGAGCACTAGCTGCTAACATAAGCTTCAGCGGGTAACATACCGCCAACAAGCAGCCATTCCCCTCTATACACCAAGTCAAGGAAGAGACAGAAAGACATGGCAACTACAAAAATGCGCACTCACTTCACATCTGCATGACGAGTCTAATCCAGTGGACCACACACAGAGAGGCGCGCAGGCAGACCGAGACAGCGTGAGAGAGCGGACAGCGGGATACTGCAGTGATGGTGGTTTTGGAAATGGGGGAGGGAGGTGTCTAACGACACAAGACAGGCAGACCCACAGAGGCACACAGACTGCGCCCCCCGAGTGTGCAGCCCCCCCCCCCCCCCCCGTCTTTCCGTTGCAGCGTGCGTACCGCGCCTTTTACCATCATGAAGCGTGCGCGTACGCCCCCGTACAGGCCTGCGCTTAGGAACGCTGAAGAGAGAGGGAGACGCAGTCAGCGAAGACGAAGAGGAGTTTCCAACCGAGACGACAAAGGACACACCCACACAGAGGCGCGCGAGGGACATTGACTCTACATATTCCGGAAGAAGGGATGCTGCATGGCTTCCCCTGCTGTAATGCGCTTGAAGGGGTGGTACTGAAGCATGCGCCGCGTCAGGTCCAGCAAGTCTGGCAGCGGGGCTAGGATCTCGTCCAGGGTTGGTTTCTGAGTCACATAGTCGATGTCCCCCGGCAGTGTCTCTTCGAGAGGCTCCAGGTCATCTTCCTCTGTCTTTCCGCTCGCCGCCGGTGCAAAGCGCTGGTTTTTTGCCTGCTCATTCACCATACTCTTCGACACAGGCCACTTGAGGTCGAAGTCGCGGTTGTTCGGCTGGAGGGTGAAGTAGTGGCGAAAGGTGCGCATGTCGCATGCAAAGACGCTGCGCAGGTTTGTCGCCGTCCCACCGCGGATGCCCTCCTTGTCGTGGAAGCTACCGATGACGTGCTGCATCATGGCCAGGTGCTCCATCGTGTGGTTCGGCATGAACAGACACTCGCCTGTGAGCAGTTCTGGAATCATACATCCCAAGGAGAAGATATCCGCTGAGGTGTTCCAGCCAAAGCCCAGCAGTACCTCAGGGCTGCGATAGTGAGAGGTCTGGATTGGGTTGTAACTGACAGGGATGTGCCCGTAGCCTGGGATGAGGCTGTGATCGCGGAAGGTGGAGAGAAACTGTGCTGCACCGAGGTCGACAACACGCACGCTGTTCATCACCGGCATCGGCACCCTCACATAGTGCGCCAGTGTTAAATCGCCCTTTTGGGCTGGGGTGGCGTCGGCGGGCACGGTGCCGAGGTCCGTTGACGACATGGGTGTCGCCCCCGCGCTCATGACACGCGTCCCTTCCAGCGGCGAAGCTTTGAGCCCCTCACCCTCCGCAGCTGCGCCGGTGGCGGCGAATGTGCTGCGGTTTGACGACGGTGGAGGTGAGGAGGGGCTGAAGGTCATCTGCTCATGTCGGTGTGCCCGCTGCTCGAGCGAAGAGCTGTGGAGCTTGCAGTCGTCGTTTGACCGCTTCTTGGTCTCGGTGACGAAAGGCACTCTGTTGGCAGCACCGTAGCCGCCGCGACGGACATAGTGACTGTAGTAGATGTCGAGGTCGACGGAGAGCACGTTGGAGGACTCAAAGAGAACATTTTCCGGCTTCAGGTCCGTGTGCACGACTCCGCGGCAGTGGATGAACTGCAGGAAGGTCAGCACCTGATACAGTACCGCCTTGAGGAGCGGGAGAGGGAGGCCGCGGTAGTACACGCGCCGTCGCTGCTGCTGCGGTTGCTGCTGTGGGAGTGGCGGCAGTGGTTGCTGTACGTCTGCGCTGGTGGCCATGTCTATGGTAGCTGCGGTAGCAAGCTGTGGTGGCCTCGTGGTGAAGGCGCCACCACTGCCGGTACTTTTTCTCGGCTGCGCCTCCGTACGCAGCCGCTTGCGCCGGGACGCGCGCGTCACCTCCTTGCTCTTCTGCCGGATGGTGTTCAGCACGTTTAGCAGCGTCGGCCCCATCACAGGAAAGACAATGGCCGGGTGAACCGGGTGCGCAACGTACCCCATGGGCACGAGGAAGCGACCCTGATCGGCAAAGTACTGCTGCTTGATGCCACAAGTGGAGGCGGTGAACATGACAACGGAGCGAACGGAGATGTACGGCGATGGGGCCGTCGCGTCGTGGCAGTGGCCAGCAGCGGCTTCCTCCGGCGTGACCGAGGGCGGGTCGACGCAGATGGAGTTGAGAATGGTGAACTCGTCCCAGCACGCCTCGATGTACTCCTCCTTGTCCCGAAACACCTTCAGCGCCACCCGTGCCGGGACATCGCCAGAGATTTGAGTAGCCAGCGCCGGCGAGGACGGTGGCGCGGTACCGAGCACCACCTTCGAGAAGGTCCCTTTGCCGAGGGTGCGCTCGTACAGGTAGGTGTCGTAGAGCACAAAATGCTTTTCGCAGTACGGGGGGCCACTGACGCTGCCTCTCTGCGAGGAGGTCGGTGGCACTGTCGAGGAGACTTCCACCACGCGCATGAACGGCGTCGCATCGCGGCGGAACTTCTCCGCGTAGGCCTCCGTGAACATCGGGTACTTCTTCGTTACATCCTCAGCGTGGTTGCGTGGGTCCTTCTCGTTGGTATCGTCCTCCACGTCCTCGTCGCTGTAGGAGGACGAGGCCGATGACGACGACGATGGCGCCGTATGTCGCAGCGGCGGAGGCGGGGTGGGCCGATTGCTGTGGCTGCTCGCACGTGATCGACTTGTGTAGGAGGAGCTTTGCGTGAACTCTGCGGAGTGCGTTGAGGCGAGTTGTATTGTGTCATCAGCAGGGCCGTACAGCCGGCGAGCCTGCACATCTTCGTCAACCTTGTCGCCACCCTGCGACACCGGGGTCACGTAGTGGGAGCTGCGCTCTGTCACTACGGCGTTGGTGGGAGTGGAATCAACATAGAGCGTCTGCATCATCACGGTAGTGGTAGTGGCGCTGCCCTCAGCGCTGCTGCCCTGCCCATCATGGGGGATGTGATGGTGCAGCAGCTGCTGCGCGTGTGGACTTCCCTCGTCACGGTCCTCACTGGGGCCGCGGTGACGCTTGAGGGGGCTGGTCAGATTGTTCTGAAACATTGCGGAGAGGGGGAGGGGGGAGGGAGGGAGGGAGAGGAAAACAAAGGCGTGTGGTTGCGGCTAATGCACCGTCTCACAAAGTTGGCCCAGGGGCGCTCTTTTTTCCGTTTCCTTTTGGGAGTGCTGCTGCGTCAGATGCCGTGGGCTGAAGACGTTGTCCACTTACGCTGACGCAATACAGAGAGAGAGAGAGAGGCACACGCACACGCACACACACACGCACGCGCAAGCACAGGCATCCATCCACAATAATATAACGACCCCCACACACACACACGCAGAGAGAGGCCGAGGCGTGGCTGCACCTCCTCCCCCTCTTCGCTCTCTGAGCGCGGGTAGTGATGGTCGGACGCCTCTCGAGTGCTGCACAGCGCCTCCTCCGTTTGTCTTGTCACTTCTTCTCGCTCCCCTCCTTCGCTCTTCCGCTTTGCTTTCTGGTGCTGCTGTGTTGGTGTAGATATGCTTGAGCGTGGGTGGGTGGGCAAAGCAATCGACAGCGGACGCTTGGCTGCGATGTGACGAGGGACAAACAAGGAAGGGGAAAAGTAAAGAGAGAGCAGACGGGTTAGCACATGCACTCGTATGTGTGTGTGCGTGGTAACAACAGCAAAAATGAGAACAAGTACAACGCAAAACTAGAGGGGGAGGAAGGGAGCGGTGGAGAGTTCCTCCGACAGGGTTCGTGTGCGCGCGGTTGATTGTGCGTAGGTATGTATATGGGTTGAAATCGGTGTAGCTGCAGCTGTCGATGCGCTCTTGTATCGGTAATGCATGCTTATGGGGAGTTCAACAAACAAGGAGAGAAGGGGGGAGGGGAGGAAGAGGGCAAATACATGAGTTGCCGGAAGGTGAATCGGGTGTTAGGGAAGGGCTGCAGATGAGAGACCTCATTGCACGTGCGCACCCGGAGACATCCCTACGCACGCCAAGACGTGCCTACGGGTCTTTTCGCCACACACACATCCACAGAGGTGTATAGCTCCCCTGCTCGAGTACTCCACTGAAGCCGGCGCCACACGGGCAACTCAATCTGCGGCTGTCATCATCCTCGACTCCTCTTTTTCCAAGGCCTGTTTGTCCCCTCCCGTGGTCATTGCGGGTGGGTGGGAAAGGGTTGGGCTTGTTCTTTAGCACGAGAGCTGAACACGTAGATTGATACTCACTCCTCAACACCTGTACAGACACCACACACGCGAGAGACCACCATCACCACAGTGGAACAGCAACTGCGGCAGAAAACACAAAGACCCAGACATACACGCACAGCCCGCTACGCGTTGTATCCACGTACAGTGTCATACACTTCCAGGAGACACACTCACACACACTCACACACTCACTCACACGCGCGCGGCATCCCCGCTAAGCAAAATTGCTCTGTCCATTCAGCTGCACTGCCGCGCATTCATGTTGGTGGCGTCGTTGCTGATGCTTCCGCTGCTCCCGATGACGTGGGGGACGAAGACGACGGGGAGGGTGGGGGAATGCCTCCAACAACGCCAGAGGTAAAGCTAGGAGGGGAAGCCGCTGCAGTACCAGCAGCGGAGGGCTGCGATAGCGGGTTGTATACCGAGGCCTCTAAACTGGAGTGTTCTGATCCCTGGGAGTGCCTTAGTGTCGCAGGCGCGTCTCTCTCTGCCGGAGAAGCCCACGCCTCCGGATCGTCGACACCAGCTGCGCTCATCAGCACTTCGGTGTCGTCACTCATGCCAGCGGCACCCGCTAAGTCAACATTGTTCGAGTGCAGTTGCTGCAGCGGAGACATGAGGTCAACCTGCATCTTGATGCCGGCTACGCAGGGAGAGTCTGAGTCCTCACACGTCGCAGGCTCTGCTGTGTACTTGTCACTGACCACCTCGCCAATATCGAGGGTGAGGGCGACCTCCGTTGCACGGCGCTCGAACGCTACTGCGGGGAGGTGCAGAGGGCTGCTCGGCTCCAGGGGATCGTCACAGGGCTGTTGCGTGGGTGATGGAGCCGAGAACGAGCTTTCCCGTGCGCTGAAGGAGGTCGTAAGCACCGGCCGCGCGACGCTGCACGCCTTTCGCGACATTGCCGAGACCCGATCGGTCGCCCGGGAGTCGCCAACACTGCCAGGCTCCGCGACCCCTCCGCCGCTCGTCGTCACAGAGTTGTCTGTTGCAGGTGACAGCGCTGCCGCTGGCATCAGTAACGTGCTCCAGGAGGAGCTGATCAAAGGGGCTGCGGCGCTGGTGGTTGACATGGATGTGGTAAAGGAGCGGTTGGACGTGTAGTAGGCCGCCCTAGAGGTGCCTTCTTCCGCCATCTTGACGGTGGGGCGGTAAACGTACTGCAACGCATAAGGGTCGGACGGGTTGCTGAGTCTCGCTCTCTGGAGTTCCGTCTCGAAGTTCTCTAGCTGGCGGAAGAATTTGCGGATGGGGTCATGAGTGTGCGTCGCCGTAGCCGCCGCGGTGGAAGAGTCGCTCACGGTCGCATCAGGGGCAGCAGCAGGTGCCGCTTTCTGCACCGTCGCACCAGCACTAACCCCTACATCGGGCTGTGTAGCGGCTTGGACATCGACCACAATGACGCGCGTGAGGGCGGGCGCGGTGCGCGGCATCACCTGGCTGACCGTGGGGCCGCCGGCAGGGCCCAGAGGGGCGAGCTGATGCACCAGCTCCGCTGCCCGGGTGCCGTGGCGCTCGATCAGCGTCATCACACTTCTATGCGCTGCAGCCGCCAGATGCCCCTGCAGGCGTCGCTGGCGTCCGCACCGTTCCGCGCTGCTGCACTCGACTGCTTCGTCGTCAGAGCGCTCGTGCTCAGATAGCTGCTGGCCTGAGGGCAACACGTGTGCCGTAGTTCTGGGCTCTGCAGACGGCGTCTTGCGACTCAGCAAGGCGCGAATGAGAGACGGAAGTGTCATACCTGTGAACATGAGCGGCTGCACAGTGGTGGCAGTGTTACCGCCCTGAGGCGGCGGCGGTGGACCTACCGTGCCTCGCACCTCGTCAGCGCCGCCGTCGTCGTCCGCTTTTTTCCCAGTGGTGCTGTGCAGATAGCAGATGGGGGTCGCACTGAGAGAGATGCCCTGAAGGTCCACCACTCCAGGACGCAACGCGAGCGCTGTAAACTTCACCTCGTACTCGTCGCTCGGCATTAGCAAGAATGTGTGCATCGTCTTGCCCACAAACAGTACCGGCACATCGGAGCTGCTTACTGTTGCTGCTGCCGGATGAAAGAGTGGTGGTGGCGTGGCAGGGCTGGCGGGCTGGTTGCCCCTCGTACCTCCATCGCGAACGCTCTCCGGATAGGACAGAGAGCGGTGCGGCACTGAGGGCGGCAGCGCCTCGGCAGTCACGAGCAGCGGCACCGGCGCCAGCGATAGGCAGCGCAGCGTCACCGGCACTGGGGCAGCAACAGTCTTGTTCGAGCCTTGACCCTTCGAGATTTGCACGACTCGCGGTACGTGGACGTGCGACACCAAGGCTCCCTGCCAGGGCTTGAGGCTGGCGTAGCGCACCAACATCGCCTCACAGAGCTCCTGCTGGGTTTGCTCGACTGACACTCCAGCCCTGACGGCACTGAGGGCGGGATCAAGCGACGCTGCTGACTCCTGCTCCGCCTGCCGCCGCTGCTGCTGCGCCAGTGTCTGGTACACGTGCTCGATGGGGTCCACAAAGAGAAACGCTTGGCCTTCTCGCAGTCCCAGACCACCACCACCACCACCACCATTATGCCTCTCGCGGCCGTCGACGCTGCCGTCCTCTTCGCGCACCCACGCCACGGCGATGGCAAGTGGGGTGTACTGCTCTATCGCTCCCCCGCAGAGACGCCTCTCCTCGTCCACCTCGTCGCATTGGCGCTGCTTTGCGGTCTTCGGTGCTTCCTGTTGCCCAGCCTTGTCGGCGTAGAATGCCAAGCCGCCGCCGGCCTCGGCCGTGGACGGGCGTGCGCCGACGCGGCCCGGTCCGAGGCACGAGGTCTGGAGAAAGAAAAGATTGCGCTCCGACTGGGATATGGACGTGCCGAGGTGATTCGAAACGGCCTTTGCCCCTTCTTGCGACGGAAATGCGCTTTCCAGCGCCATGCACGTCGTGTCGCTGTACGGGCACTGCACCCCGGTGCTGGTGGTGGTGGTGGCGGCGGCGGCGTCGCTCAGGAGTATGCGCCGCTCCGTCGTGTTTTCCTCCCCTGCGGCGCGCGGCTGTCGCTTTACCAGCAGAGGTAGTGTCAGTGAGTCTCCGTGAGAGAGCAGACAGTGCATGGCGCGGTCTGCAAACAGCTCCTCGGTGCCCTTGCACTCCACACCCCAGCGCGGGCTGTGCACGACCAGCACACGAGCAATACGCACTGGCGCGTACGAGAGGCCTCTGGAGTGGGTGTGCCGCGGCGATGGTGGGTTTCCGCTGCTTGATACTGGCACCGCCTGCACGACATCAGTGGCGCTCGTCGGCGTGATGGAGGTAGGCTCGCCGCCCTTGGAAATGATTGCGGTCACGAGAGTAGCGGAAATAGGGGTACGTTCCGCGGTCGGGCTAATGTTCTTTACTGTCAGCACCACAGCTGTTTGCAGTGATGCGTTGGCTGGCGGAAGCACTGTCGAGTGCATTGCCACTACTGGCTGGACTTCGCACCGGCGCAGCAACCGATGTAGGCGTACCATGATGGTCGGCCCACTCGCAGCACTGAGGGCAACAACAGGAGCGGTCGGGGTGTGGAACTGCCGGTGCAACGGTGAAGTGGGCGACAGCATCGCTGTCGACGATAGTGACCCTGTCGGCGGGGTAATACTGGGCGTTTCAACCCCCGGGACGCTCGCGGAGCCAGGAAGCGACATCTCTGGCACCGACAGGGGCTCGGGAAGGTAGGCGAGAAGGAGAAAAAAGTAATTTGGGGTGTTCTGCCGCGCCGTATCGCCGCGACGATGTTGCGGGCGTATGGTGACGGCGAAAGTGCGAGTCTCTTGCGCCTTCAGGTGCTCCGCCAGCACCAACGGGGCCTCTCGCTTGAGGTTCTGCAGCCGGCCAAATTCCTCGATGTACATGAGATGTGATGCCACGGGGCTGCGTTGCAGAACCACATGCGCCGCATCCTGCTGCGCGCTGGTGTTCTGCACGATGAGGTTGGTGTGAAAATACTCACCGTCGTACAGGTGTTCGGGAAGCGGGGGTCGGAAGGTGGCAGTGACACACGCCTTCGATGACGTCACGCTCACTTGAATGTTCTCCGGGGCATCGAGCGAGGGCATTGGGTGCTCGATCGCGTACTCGTACAGGCTCTCCGGGCATCCAGGCCGGCTTTCCCGCGTGGCAAAGTAGTAGTACCCTTCCTGACCCAGCAAAGACCAGGACAGGCCAATGATGGCGTACTCGCCCTCCGACACAAGATCGAAAGGGAGGGAGACACGCTGGCGCGCGCCGGCCTCCAGGCGCACCGCCTGTGTCATCGAGCTTTTCCACAGCTGCTCGGGTGACGCGTAGTCAAGGTAGAGCAGCGTCAACTCTGTCGCCTCAATCGAGCAGCCGACGGTATTTTCCATGACGAAGTTCAATACGAGCGGCTCGGCCTTCGCGATAGTGTAGTGCCGCGACAACTGTGCGGTGCTGCCTGACGTGGTCCCCGCCACAGCAAGCACGTCATCGTCTTGGTGCGCCCCTGCTTCCCGCGACACCGCCGGCGGCGGTGGCGACAAGGCCCCACCATGTGCGCGGACTGCCGCGTTGCGCTGGTGGCTATTGTAGGTCGTGTGCCTGCACCCATCGTGGGTGCTCTGGCCGCTCTGGCTTTGTCGTCTATGGGCCGCGCCGTGGCTTCTATCTTTGCTCCCTCCCTGGAAGGCTGGGAAGCGGTAGCGCGGGTGAGCCCTCAGCACCGTCTCTGTGTAGCTCTTCTTTAGATGTTTCTCCATGCTGCGCCACTCCGTCTCTACGCATTTTTCTATGCTTTTGAGCGCATCTTCCTTATACTCCCACAGCGCAGCGTGCCAACTCCACCACTCTTCCCAACTCGTCATGCGCATGACCATCACCACACCGCCATTAAAGATGGGACGCGCGCTACGTGAACCCCGATCACCCACACGACAGCACTTACTACATGAAATGCATCGGTGGTGGCATCCTCGCCTGCGGTACGACCCACACCGCCGTGTGTCCCCTCGACGTGGTCAAGTGCAACATGCAGGTGTGCCCCGAGAGGTTCAGTCGTCGCGCGGGCGGACGCGG
>NW_004057992.1:0-15019 GCF_000002845.2 Leishmania braziliensis MHOM/BR/75/M2904 | reverse complement strand
GTGATTGTCCGTGAGGAACACCAACTCGAGGAGGTGACCTTGGACCCCTCAACCGACGAATTGTATCTCGTCCGTGGAGCTTCAGTACCGACACTTTCGGAGGAAGTGAAAGGGTACAAATTTCTGCTTGGCGCAAGCCTCCGGGAGGCACCGGAAGACATGAATGGCGCGCGCTATCCGAGTTATTATGTCCTTACAAAGGATGCCTCGGAGGCGACCGTGGGTGTGTATGTTCCCACAGCCTTGACGCACTACAATCCATCCAAGCGACAGCGTGCACCGCGACACGCGTCACGATACATTCCTCTTCCGCGAAGTGCGGCATCAGAGGCACACCAGGACCATACAAACGGACCGCGACCGCGCCTGGTGAGGAGAAAAGGATGGCCAGACGACGGCGCCGGGAATCAACTCGGCGACGATGAGGAGGACGGTGGGCCGTACAGCGTTCCAGGAAACCAGAAGGGTGATGGATATGCGGACGTCGACGCGAACATCTCGGCCGAGGCCACGCGTGCACTCGAGGATCTACGCTCCAATCCTTTAAACATGCAGGGCAGGCCTCTTTCCCAAGAAGAAGAGGCGGAGGTCTGCCCGAGAAACTGGTTCCTCTTCGCCGCGAAACCGCCACACATCTCACAGCTGGCATGGAGTCTTGTGCGGCCCGACACTCGCGCACACCACTTGCGATGGTTGACGCGAATCAAGTCGATGAACTCGGAACAGATGCTCATGCGCTTTCCGGCGGCATGCATCGACTTGATTCTGTCGACCGCAAGGGCCCGCAAATGGAAGTGGGCAACGACCGCGAAGGCCTTTGCCGCGGTGGCGGGTGCGCTGCGCGACCTGCCGCTCTACTCGACGCAGACGCGGGGTATTCGCCTCCAGGACGATCCCGAGTGGCGAAGCGCTTTTGGCACGGTGCAGCGCTACATGAAGGAGTCGGTGCCGGATGCGCCTCCCTTTGTTTCGCGACGCCAAGTCGAAGCGATCATCGGAAGACTCCGACTCGGTCACCCTCGTGCCGCGCTGTTCCTCGCCATGATGTGGGGATTCGCAGCGCGAGCGTGCGACATTTCCACGATCCGAGCGAAGGACGTGACGCTGTTCCCGGGACCGCCGACAAGCACACGCGTGAAAGTCACGCTGACGATCCGCAAGGGAAAGGGTGCCAAAACACGCGGCCCGTACCCGGTCCCATCGATGCTGACGAGGGACCTCGCAGCGACACTGCAGGAGATGCTGGTCCAGAAGAAACCATCCGAGGAGCTCTTTGCACCACACGTGGAGGAGCTGCGGGCACTGATCGCCCAGGAGGTGCGAACAGAGATGCGAGGTGCACAGCTGCCCTCGATCCGGAAAGGCGCGCTACGTTGCATGGCGGAAGCGGGTGTCCCGCTGAAGGACCTGATGATGATCTCCGGGCACGCGAAGCAGGCCACGCTGCTGCGCTATCTTGGGTATGGCCAGCAGCCTACGGTGGAGGCCGAGACCGCAAGGGACAACGCCGGAAGAGCGCTATTCCAGACCCTCTAGAGGCTGCGGCTTCCGTGTTCCGTTTCCGATCGCAAGAGTCATCGTGCGCGAATCTCGGAATCGCACCACAGGAGGTGGCGGCCATGGTGGACCAGATGTCCGGTTTCATCCAAGTGCTGACGGAGCGACCGGCACTCGTGAAGCAGTGGCCGTTGCACCTGAAACGGAACACACCACTGGACATGGATACCGTGCTGGCGATGCCGACAAAACGCGCCTCAACGAAGCGGTTTCTCCAGCGAATCCAGTGCTTTCTGGATCCCTCCTTCTACGATGGGTTGCGGACGTCGAGGACCATCAAAAAGTGCGTGCTCACAGCGGCGGAAATCCAACAGGCGGTCGAGATGGGCAAGTTTGAACCGTGCCCGATCAGCGACATCGGCTCCCAGGTGCAATTGCCAGAGGGCATGCACGGCGTGAACGTCTTCACGGTGCCGGAGCTGAAAGGACGACGACGCCTCATCACGGAGCCCCTGCTGAACCGCGTGATCCCCAAACATCACGTCCCGCGCGTCCACTACGACACGCGCCTCGGAAGACGACAGCGGCTGCGATACGCCCGTTACATGCTACAGATCGACTTCGAAGCTTATTACGACGCTATCCCGATCGCGGCGACACTCCGTAACAAGTTCGTTTTTCGAGCCAGGCATGACGGGCGATACTACCGTCTTCGTACTCTCCCGACCGGCGCGCGGTGGAGCGTTGCCGTCGGCCAGGCGGTGACGTGGACGATTGTGGACATCGACACGCCCGTCACCATCACCACGCTCATCGACAACATTCTCGTGGCCGCACGCGAAGGCCAGGAGCGTGAGTTTGTGCTCGCGGTGCGCACGATCGTCGCACGCATCAAGGCGGCGAACCTGATGACGTCACCCAACCGGGACGAGCTGGAGGCGATGTCGGACGAGGAAATCCTGCAGCTGGCGAGTGCCAACACCGTTTTTCTCGGTGAAGAATACACATGGAATGGCCGAGAGCGGCTGATCCGCAACTCGGTGAAGACGGTGGCGAAGCTGAAGCTTGCGCTCCAAAAGACCAGCCACACCATACGCAGTCTGGCCTCGCTCATCTCGCTGATCTTCTTCGCTCTCCACACCACGCAAATGAACCCCGCACGGGCATTCAAGCTGCTGAGAGCCTACCGAGGCATATACCGGCTGACGTTCCGCGGGTACGACTGGGACGACGCGGTGCCGTACATCGACTCCTCCGTGGCGCGGTCGCTGCAGGAGATCGGCGGCGCATTGGTGCAGAATCCGTGGTGGAAAATCTCGGACGAGAGACACCCAACGACGGACGAGGCGACCTATGACGCGGTGGCCTTCACCGACGCGTCGCTGGAGGGCTGGGGTGCTGTACTTCACCTTCGCGACGCGGGCGCCACAGAAATGTGGACCTATCGGCAGCGCTGGACCGAGGACCTGGAACGGCAACTCGGCGGCAACGATGGCGAGGCGGAACGCGTCCTCGAAAAACTGCGCCAGTACCAGCTGCGTCGCCGCGTCCGGTCGGGTGGCCGGTTCGAGGACCCAGACCTGCAGGCGGACCGCTTCCAGGCGCGGTACTCGGCACACGCGGAACCACGCGCGGCTCAACTAATGCTGCGACACCTGGTGGAGCACCACAGGGTGCCCAACGGAGCGCGAATCGCGCTTGCCACGGACCACCGTGCGATTGTCATTGCGCAGAAACACCTGAACGGTTTCGGCGGCATTGGCAGAGGCTACGCCCTGAACAAACTTTTCGAGTACACCTACGACCTCTGGTACAACAGAGGGATCGATGTAGTGTTTTTCTACGTCGAGGGTGCGCGGAATCCGGCGGACGCCTACTCGCGACACTTCGGGGTGGACGCGACAGGGTCGCTGGAGGTTCACCGAGTTGAACCGTTTGGCGTGCCGTTCCTCCGGCACACGTGGTGTCCGCTATGCGAAGAGCGGCGCCGCGAGGAGGGCGGCGAGATATGATCGTCACCAGAAACATCCGAGGGGAGCCGGAACCTGACGGCCGACTCTCCGGAGGACGGTGCGACCACATCGCTCACAAGATATGGATGGCTAACCGCGTGCTATGGGGGGAGGCTTCCCCGGTACCGGTGCCAAGCCATAAGAAAAAGCACACAAAAGAAGTCCAAGACGACTTGATGTGCTCCTCACGCGACCGAGCGCGGTAGAGGGGACCGGCGGCATAATCATGACGCGGCGCCGCGGTCGTGGTTGCGTGCCTGCCTTGCCGCTTCCCAATGGGGTCGCGAAGACTCTGTCGTCGCCGATGAGCCTCCGTTACATGTCTTCGCTCCAGCGCCGCCGATAGGTCCACATGTAATCGGCTCCCGCGTCGCGGAGGTGAAGCACAGCACCCCAGCCCTCCAGCGACGCGTCGGTGAAGGCCACCGCGTCATAGGTCGCCTCGTCCGTCGTTGGGTGTCTCTCGTCCGAGATTTTCCACCACGGATTCTGTACCAGTGCGCCGCCGATCTCCTGCAGCGACCGCGCCACGGAGGAGTCGATGTACGGAACCGCGTCGTCCCAGTCGTACCCGCGGAACGTCAGCCGGTATATGCCTCGGTAGGCTCTCAGCAGCTTGAATGCCCGTGCGGGGTTCATTTGCGTGGTGTGGAGCGCGAAGAAGATCAGCGAGATGAGCGAGGCCAGGCTGCGTATGGTGTGGCTGGTCTTTTGGAGCGCAAGCTTCAACTTCGCCACCGTCTTCACCGAGTTGCGGATCAGCCGCTCTCGGCCATTCCATGTGTATTCTTCACCGAGAAAAACGGTGTTGGCACTCGCCAGCTGCAGGATTTCCTCGTCCGACATCGCCTCCAGCTCGTCCCGGTTGGGTGACGTCATCAGGTTCGCCGCCTTGATGCGTGCGACGACCGTGCGCACCGCGAGCACAAACTCACGCTCCTGACCTTCGCGTGCGGCCACGAGAATGTTGTCGATGAGCGTGGTGATGGTGACGGGCGTGTCGATGTCCACAATCGTCCACGTCACCGCCTGGCCGACGGCAACGCTCCATCGCGCGCCGGTCGGGAGAGTACGAAGGCGGTAGTATCGCCCGTCATGCCTGGCTCGAAAAACGAACTTGTTACGGAGTGTCGCCGCGATCGGGATAGCGTCGTAATAAGCTTCGAAGTCGATCTGTAGCATGTAACGGGCGTATCGCAGCCGCTGTCGTCTTCCGAGGCGCGTGTCGTAGTGGACGCGCGGGACGTGATGTTTGGGGATCACGCGGTTCAGCAGGGGCTCCGTGATGAGGCGTCGTCGTCCTTTCAGCTCCGGCACCGTGAAGACGTTCACCCCGTGCATGCCCTCTGGCAATTGCACCTGGGCGCCGATGTCGCTGATCGGGCACGGTTCGAACTTGCCCATCTCGACCGCCTGTTGGATTTCCGCCGTTGTGAGCACGCACTTTTTGATGGTCCTCGACGTCCGCAACCCATCGTAGAAGGAGGGATCCAGAAAGCACTGGATTCGCTGGAGAAACCGCTTCGTTGAGGCGCGTTTTGTCGGCATCGCCAGCACGGTATCCATGTCCAGTGGTGTGTTCCGTTTCAGGTGCAGCGGCCACTGCTTCACGAGTGCCGGTCGCTCCGTCAGCACTTGGATGAAACCGGACATCTGGTCCACCATGGCCGCCACCTCCTGTGGTGCGATTCCGAGATTCGCGCACGATGACTCTTGCGATCGGAAACGGAACACGGAAGCCGCAGCCTCTAGAGGGTCTGGAATAGCGCTCTTCCGGCGTTGTCCCTTGCGGTCTCGGCCTCCACCGTAGGCTGCTGGCCATACCCAAGATAGCGCAGCAGCGTGGCCTGCTTCGCGTGCCCGGAAATCATCATCAGGTCCTTCAGCGGGACACCCGCTTCCGCCATACAACGGAGCGCGCCTTTCCGGATCGAGGGCAGCTGTGCACCTCGCATCTCTCTTCGCACCTCCTGGGCGATCAGTGCCCGCAGCTCCTCCACGTGTGGTGCAAAGAGCTCCTCGGATGGTTTCTTCTGGACCAGCATCTCCTGCAGTGTCGCTGCGAGGTCCCTCGTCAGCATCGATGGGACCGGGTAAGGGCCGCGTGTTTTGGCACCCTTTCCCTTGCGGATCGTCAGCGTGACTTTCACGCGTGTGCTTGTCGGCGGTCCCGGGAAAAGCGTCACGTCCTTCGCTCGCAGCGTGGAAATGTCGCACGCTCGCGCTGCGAATCCCCACATCATGGCGAGGAACAGCGCGGCACGAGGGTGACCGAGTCGGAGTCTTCCGATGATCGCTTCGACTTGGCGTCGCGAAACAAAGGGAGGCGCATCCGGCACCGACTCCTTCATGTAACGCTGCACCGTGCCAAAAGCGCTTCGCCACTCGGGATCGTCCTGAAGGCGAATACCCCGCGCCTGCGTCGAGTAGAGCGGCAGGTCGCGCAGCGCACCCGCCACCGCGGCAAAGGCCTTCGCGGTGGTTGCCCACTTCCATTTGCGGGCCCTTGCGGTCGACAGAATCAAGTCGATGCATGCCGCCGGAAAGCGCATGAGCATCTGTTCCGAGTTCATCGACTTGATTCGCGTCAACCATCGCAAGTGGTGTGCGCGAGTGTCGGGCCGCACAAGACTCCATGCCAGCTGTGAGATGTGTGGCGGTTTCGCGGCGAAGAGGAACCAGTTTCTCGGGCAGACCTCCGCCTCTTCTTCTTGGGAAAGAGGCCTGCCCTGCATGTTTAAAGGATTGGAGCGTAGATCCTCGAGTGCACGCGTGGCCTCGGCCGAGATGTTCGCGTCGACGTCCGCGTACCCATCGCCTTTCCGGTTTCCTGGAACGCTGTACGGCCCACCGTCCTCCTCATCGTCGCCGAGTTGATTCCCGGCGCCGTCGTCTGGCCATCCTTTTCTCCTCACCAGGCGCGGTCGCGGTCCGTTTGTATGGTCCTGGTGTGCCTCTGATGCCGCACTTCGCGGGAGAGGTACATATCTCAACGCGTGTCGCGGTGCACGCTGTCGCTTGGATGGATTGTAGTGCGTCAAGGCTGTGGGAACATACACACCCACGGTCGCCTCCGAGGCATCCTTTGTAAGGACATAATAACTCGGATAGCGCGCGCCATTCATGTCTTCCGGTGCCTCCCGGAGGCTTGCGCCAAGCAGAAATTTGTACCCTTTCACTTCCTCCGAAAGTGTCGGTACTGAAGCTCCACGGACGAGATACAATTCGTCGGTTGAGGGGTCCAAGGTCACCTCCTCGAGTTGGTGTTCCTCACGGACAATCACCTCCCCCAGATCGCTCGGTGAGGCCTCGGCAATGTGGATCGTTTTCCCGAGAAGCTTCAGCATCTCCTGGACACTGTATGGTCTCAATGGTGTCATCTTGTGCCTCACGCGCTGTTGTCCGATGGCTGTGTCACTCAAGCCGCGTGCCACACCGTCACCCACTCGCGCCAGAGCCGTCGCAGCCCACAGGTGATCCAGGACTGCTTCGTACACCTTTTTAGCGTATTTATTTGCTTCAGAAAAGGTGAGCTCTGTCCACTCGGAAATGCATTTTCCTTGCGGGACGTGTGGTGACGCGTTTGTCGTATTCTTTCCCTCCACGTTCTCAGTTAGAGGCGCGTGGGTGACGGACACGCATCGTTGTGACACCTCCGCTCTCGGTGATGGAAACCCGCTCGACCGTACAGAGCGTGTATTGTTTCCGTTCCTGCGAGCTGAGGTTCGCGGTGGTGTTTTTCTGACACTATTCTTCGCGGCTTTTCGCCGTGGGAGTGGAGCATCCATTGCGGATCTCTCCGGACGTTTCCGAGAGGGCGTTTTTGACGCTGCCACACGCGTCGGCGGTGCGCTTTTCTTGCGCTCAATTCGGTCCCTACTTGTCCGTACCGTCACCTCCTCTTTCTTTTGGTGAAGAGGTGGATGTGGGGCGCGTGTTGATGTTTTGTTTGCACGGTTCGAATCCCGTTTCGGGTTCGTGAATTTCGTCGTGCGCCTCTCGCCTCCACCCAAGTGAAAGGTGTCTTCACAGTTCACCGTGGTTTTCTTCAACCACGGCTTGTGCTCGATTTCGTCGTAGAAGAAATCTTTCCGTGACACCGGGTGGTTCGTCAGAATTTTCCTCATTTTTTCGAGGAAATATTCACGTGGCGGGTGGTGTTTCGACGCCGCGTAAAGCAGGCGCCGCATGCACTTTGCCATATCTTGGCTATGGTCGATTTGTATGTCCAGATGATCGCCGAAAAATACGGCAGACATGTACAAACCGCAGTCGTCGCTATAGCGTTCCTGACGTGGTGAAAATCTCTTCACCAAACGCAAAGCCGGCCAGACCATATGAAAGTGCTTGCGCAGTTTATCTTCCACTATGGGAGAAGGTGCGGAGTCGAAGATGCTCAGCTGTATTTCTGCTGAGTCCCGCGTCCCTTTCTCCAAAAGCCCTGCGATCCAGTGCTTCATAATGAAGATGGGGAAATAAACGACGCCGTGACGGTGCACCTTTGCCGCGAGCTGTTGCGCGCGTTTCCAATCACGGTGCACCATCGTGTCCGACGGAACGATCCGTTTCTTTGGAAGGTATGCGTTGTAAATGGCATCGAGTTCCATATTCGATGTCTTACCTGCGCGCATGTCACCTCCCCACACTTCTTTTGCAAATGATCTTGCAACACCGCATGTAATTGTTCGGTGGTGTGTGGGTTCCTTCCTCGAAACGTCGGCGGTGGTCCCGTCGGGCTTTATTTTTGACTCGGACAGAAAGTCCTCCTGCGCTTCGCCTCCGCGGTAGTTACCGTGCCGATTACCTCCGCCATTTCCCCGGTAATTGCCCCGGAATCCTACACCTCTCCCGCTGTTCTGAGAATTGCGGGGTCCCTGGGTATGATTTGAAACTCGCGATGCCGTTTTTTGTTCCCTCATAAGATGCGTAATGGTGTCCTGCATCCTTAACTGGGACTCTTCCGTGAGGGCACCGAAGCTGCTCATATCCAGGGCGGCGACTTGCGAGCCATCTGCTCCGATGATGGGTGCGTACGGCGCGCCGCCTTCCAGGAGATCGCTGCCGTCTCTTGGCGGTGTCCGAAAAATATCTCGTGGGCGTGTTGTGTGCGTGCCTCCTCCTTCAATAATTTGTGTGATACTATGCTTCTCGTTCTGTGCCGCCTCAAGTGTGATACGGTTAAGGTGTGCGAGTCGTTCCGTTTCCGGAACGAGAGGTGCGTCCAGCCGTTTCAACACTTTACGCCATTGTCGCATCCCTCCTGCGACGGATTCGGCGACCTGCACGTTGTAGGCAAGCAATCGCGACGAGCACGTCTCATCGACAAAAATGGACAGCCATTCGGCAATTCTCTCATCGGCGCTCATTTCTTGTGACTCTGGTCCGGACAGACCGAGTAGAATTGTCGCCGTTGCCGCGGCCATTGGGGACATCTGGTGCGCCAGGATCGCCGATTCGACCTTGGTTTTATATCCCTCCAATGGGTCCTTTGTCGCTTTGATCTTCGCCCGGGCTTCTTTCCGCTTATCCTCCATGTCCATCACCTCTTGAAGTTCCTTGTCTGCGAAAATATTGTGAGCCTCCATCATCTCCTTCTTGACGTCTATTGATGGGGCTCCTTTTTCGCCGGCTTTTTCCCACAAGGAGTCCGCCATTGCCGCTGTCATTTCCAGGAACTCGCTTGTGTTCGTTTTGCCCTCCATGTATTGCTTCTTTGCAATTTCCGCCATGGAACGGGTTGCCTTGTGCGCAAGGTAAACTTTTAGTGTCCTGTCCAGCTCTGCCTCTGTGAGGCGTTCCTGTTTGTCGGACATTTGTGATGTGGGTGAGTGGGAGGAAAGGGAAACGTGCGCTTGTGTCGCAGGGACGTTTTTTCGTCGCGGGCCGCATCAACACTTAGAGTGGATTACTTCATTTATGAATAACACATTAGAGAAGAAATAAAGGGACAATAGAAAGTAATCATTCATAACAGAAACACATATTTCCGACCTGTGGCCATAATTTCCAATCGGGAAACATTATGGCACCCAGCCTGTATATTTCGCAAATCCATCACCACATCCCACCAACCACCCCCATCCCCCTTCCAGTTCTTTTGCCCAGACAAATTAACCCGGCCAACTATAAGGTCAAGTGCCATTCGATTGCCTTTGTGGTTTTACACGCCGCCAATGGAACCCTAACCCTAACCCTAACCCTAACCCTAACCCTAATGCCACCGTCCTGTGTGATAGGGTGCTCGCGAAGATATAATTTCTTGAAGACAACAGAGGGCGAGAAGGGAGAAAGATTTGTGGAAGGCAGATGGGTATGGAACTAATCTTCGCGACCCCATTGGGAAGCGGCAAGGCAGGCACGCAACCACGACCGCGACGCCGCGTCATGATTATGCCGCCGGCCTCCTCTACCGCGTTCAGTCGCGTGAGGAGCACATCAAGTCGTCTTGGACTTCTTTCGTGTGCTTTTTCTTATGGCTTGGCACCGGTACCGGGGAAGCCTCCCCCACCGGGTGCCCATTCATTACGGTCAGAGGGCGGCATGCCAAACGGACATGCGGGGAGTCGCCAGAAGAAAGGAAACCAGTCGGTCAGCCACCGAAAAAACAATCAAGCTACCAGCGCTAGCTCCAGCGGCGCACGCAGGGACGCACGTACACGAATCCCGGCGGCGCTGCGGTCGGCAAATCTACAAAAACGGAAGCTACAGAACCCGAAGGGATCGCTGGGAACAACCGGGGACCCATGTCGCAGAGGAAACTACAAACGCACAAAAGTAGAAAAACAGGGTGGTCTGAAAAGGAAAGGGGAACTGGGTGGATGATGGGCGCGCCCCATCAGGAAGAAGGTATAAAGAAAGGAAACCACGCTCACGGGTTAAGAGAATCTGTTTGAAAGGAAACTTTGAAACTTTGTTGAAACGAGAATTGCAAAATATTACCTGAACAGAAAGCGGTTCATTTAAAGGAAATTTTTCAACCCGAAAATTTTTCACTCACCATCTACATGCGGTTCGTCCACGCCACAGTCGACGCCCTCACCTTCCCACGGTTCCCGGAGTACACACCCCGCATCCGCGGAAGGAAACCGGTCCGCCGTTCTGTGGCCTTCCGGTCCGTTCCGGACATCCGAGAAATTCGTGTCTAGGGTTGGGTGGGTGGGCGTTTTTTCGTCGCGGGCCGCATCAACACTTAGAGTGGATTACTTCATTTATGAATAACACATTAGAGAAGAAATAAAGGGACAATAGAAAGTAATCATTCATAACAGAAACACATATTTCCGACCTGTGGCCATAATTTCCAATCGGGAAACATTATGGCACCCAGCCTGTATATTTCGCTAATCCATCACCACATCCCACCAACCACCCCCATCCCCCTTCCAGTTCTTTTGCCCAGACAAATTAACCCGGCCAACTATAAGGTCAAGTGCCATTCGATTGCCTTTGTGGTTTTACACGCCGCCAATGGAACCCTAACCCTAACCCTAACCCTAACCCTAACCCTAACCCGTGTACCCTGGCACTCGCCCTTGGGAGGATTTCGCCGGTACAGTGGGAGAGGGTGTCGCGGTGATTGCAATGGTGGCCATGAAGACTGTTACGCGGCGCATCGCAGGAGAGGGAAGCCTCCTTTGGTGCAGGGATGAGCGGGAAAGCCCTGCAGGCGCACCGTTTGGAATAGGCGCACGTTATAGGGGGCGAGGGAGTCGAGAAGGAGCCACCGCTGTCAGGGTGTATCGCCAACGGTTCATGTGCATCGCCAGTGTTGCTTACGACTATCCGGTGGACGGTGCGCTACGTCGTCAAGAGCTCTACGGAAGCAGTATGCATGGCACACGGAGCAGTAGTGCGGAGTAGCGGCAAGGGGAGAGCGCACCTCCTTCGTCACCTCACGCAGCACACAGGGATGTGAATGGCCAAGAGAGGAATGGGCTCTGCGCAAAGCCTGCAGCGGTCCGCCAGAGTCTGAGGTCTACTCACGCAGAGGTTTTGGCTGAACGAGATCGCGGCTCAACAGCGCGGAGCGAACTCTGTGTACACGTCGGTCGTCGCAGATACCGCTTCTCTGGCGAGGTGCAGGCGTGGTCATCCCAAGAGGGCTCCTTGCGTCACGCCATCACCGTTGGAGCCCGTCCGTTCCCGCGCATACCGCTCATGGAGCACCCCGTCGTTGGCATCATGGTGGCACGCTGGGTGTGTTGCCTCCATATCCCCCTTCAGCGCGGCGCCCGTGCCGCGCACCGTAACGACTGCCACACTGCGCAGGAATCGCACAGCACGCAAGTAGCGACACGGGAGAAAGCAGCGAATCCGGCACAGGTGCGGTCCAAGGCGCATGAGGAGCAGCGGAAAGAAAGTGGAGCGTGGATGAGCGATGGGCACGGGACGGGCAGACGTAAGTTCTCGCGGTTGAGCCTTTGCTGGTAGCGCACCGCGACGTGACACGCAGGCACGAGCAGAAAAAAAGGTCCCGGAGAGAGAAGGAGTCGGGCCGGTGCAGCGGAATAGGGAGCCGAAAGCGGACGACTCTGCAAACAGGGTCGCCTCTGCCGCATCGGGTTCTTGGAACTCTCCACGCACACAACCCTCCCCCCAAACAAAAAGGCACACCGACTCACCAACGCGCCTTCGCAGAGACATACGCCGCAACAGGTTGACTGAGTTCGCTGCGCAGCACACATCATCTTCTTTGGAGTGTCTTTTGGGGATGAGCAGTGGCGTTCCTCAGCCCCGCCCCTCCCAGAAAGAGAGGTGGCCAGCCCATACAGCAAAGGGATGGACAGAAGAATCAGAGGAAAACCACGTTGCCAGTGGCATCACTTTCCTCGTTGTGGATAGCGCAGGCCCACCGCACACGGCCCTCCTTCCACGAGGAACGCCAGGAGGCATCCGAGCAGTAAGAAAAGGAGCCCACAGAGCCACACGGCACACGGCACTACAACGTTTGCAGACATGTTGACCCGCACGCAGGCGATTCTGCGCCATGTCATCTCACCTCTTTCGACACCGCGCCCGCCACCGCCACCCTTTCAAAGCGCGAGAGGAGAGAGGGAGCAGCGCGCGCGCACATCCCCACGGATCCACCGCGCGCAGCAGAGCCAGTCGCAGCCTTCAGCCCAGAGTTCTCGCAGCCACGCCTTGCAGCTGCCTCCACAGACCATTTCAAATGCAGCGCGTATGTTTCGGTCAGGGACAGCCACGTCAGCCATGACGCATCCCGGCACATTCATTCCGTGGGCAGATGCGCACGCCGGCCGTGAGTGTGGCCCATTCGCTTGGGGTGCATAGGAGCCTCGATTGGGCCCACTTGCTGCTCATTGGGACGGCTGCGGTGCCCATCGGACTCGCCATCGCGGCATCGGAGAGCTCGAAACGGAGCAAGCCAAGTGCTCAGGTTGGGAAACAGTGGGTAGTAGTGCAGCCGGAGATGGTTCGCTCGCTCCATATCGGCTTGCTCGCCGCACTATCCCTGCGCCACTTCCCCGTCGTGGTAGAAAGGCGGCGGCGAGGAGGGGATGCTCAGCGCGACCGCGGCCAATGGGCAACGTTGCTTTCTCAGCGTCCCCGGCAAGGAGAGCCCGATCTGCGGCTGCCGGCTCGACTAGGGACAGCATGTGACGCTGGGCGCTTGCACGAGAGGCTCCTCTGGCAGGCTGTCGTCCTACACGCGGCCATTGCAGAATATCGCATCCATTACTCCCAAGCTCTCTCGATTTCCCTAGTCATGGGTTTTCGCTTGGGAAGTCGGGTGTGCATCACACATCCGAAGGATGTGCCCAGGCCTTCCGCTCCTTGTCAGAGTCACTTTGTGCCCCTTGCGCTGCAGGTGCCCCGAAGACTGCTTTATCGGCCGCTGTTGGCACAGTCTGCGCCACCTGCTGCAGTGAGTGTCTTCTCTGGAAGCGACTCCCCTTTCCGCTACTACAGGCCTCGCACGTCCTTCATGAGAGAGCGCAAATGGCTCTTCGCTGCATCACATGGACTGCACACCACACAGCACTTTTCGTACAGAACACTTGGTGGGCAGCGTTTTCCCCAGCACCTCAGTGCTACAGCCCCACAGATCGACTACCCTTCACGACTGAGATAGCGTCGAACTTGTCAACAGACGGAAGGTGCAAATGAGCGAAGCGCCAGCTTTACCGTCAGCCATTCGCGTGCGAGCCCCCTACACACACACATTCGCGCTCTGCCGCCGACCCGCTGCCGCCATCACCTACGCCACGGCGTGGTCTTCACGAAGCTTCGTTGTACGACATTACTCCCCGAGAGGTTTACATGATTCGTCGCACGCACAGACCCCACTCACGTGTGCCTCCGCAGTGCGAAGGGAGGGTAAGGCGGGCAAGAGCAGTTCCAAGGGCGGGAGCTGGCGCCTTCGGTGAACAGTCCTTGGCAGGAGGTAGTGTTTTGCAGGACGCTACAGGGCAGACCTCGGGACGTTTGGCCGCTCTTTCGCTATGCTGTGTCGTAAAATGGGCGCACGTAATGGCAGCCGAAACGATGTGAGGAGAGTAGAGGGATGAGGAAGGGGGAGGGCAACGTGGTATTGACGGCGAATCCGTCAGCTGAACCACGGCAGTTGCTCGGACGCATCACAGGTGGGACAGCACTACATGAGCTCTTGTGCAGGCTCGCGGGCTACCCTTGAAGGCTAACTCATCCTTACACACGTCAGACAGAGCTTTGCAACACCGCACCGGAGAAAGTTACAGAAAGGTCATGCTCGCCGTCCGCTTGGGTGTTCAGGAGTGCCTCTTCGCATTGTGGCTCTTATTCTCCGCGCACAAGGCCTCGCTGCTCAGTAAACTCATCGGTAAGGACACATATGGTTACTACTACGGTGAGCGCACACAACTACCAAAGAAAAGAACCCAATCAAAAAATACGTCCACATGCGTTCAAGTGGGCGAGAAGGAAAAAATCGAATACTGCAGAAGTGCAGTGAAAAGGAAAAGGGAAGAGTCAAGGAGAACAAAGAAAAAGTAAGGCTCTATGATGGGTAAGCAGAAAATAAAAAATGTGCAATCGGAAAATTCCTTTTGGGACTTTCTCTACTCATGAATGGCCTCATGATGAGAAACAAGAGAAGCCGCAGAAGGGAGATAAGACCGATACACCGAGCATTGGTTTCACATGAAGCAAGCGCACCATAAAAGAGCCCACACACTCTCTCCAGGCGACCCGCCCAATCGGAAGGTCTACGTCTTACAAATGGTTTCTTCCCACTCAGTGGAAGTGAGCGCACATGGGTGGAGGATCGCCTGGAGGTAGAGGTGAGTACACGTGTGGGGAAGGCAACGAGCACAGAAATAGTACAAGAAATAACGAGCCTTGCGGCATCAGAAAGGAAAGAGGGGAAGGAAAATAAAAAGGAGAGAAGGTACTACTCGTGGTGCAGCATGAGCCCAGCAATCGTGAGCCTCTTGCTAACGAACAACAAGAATTCAAGTTAAAGTAGCCAGTCGAACTTCTGCGCACAAAATGAAGAAAAGAATAGCGTAAAG
>NW_004057991.1:0-1590 GCF_000002845.2 Leishmania braziliensis MHOM/BR/75/M2904 | reverse complement strand
CCCACACACCCACGTAGTCATGGGGGGGGGGAGGGAGATGAACATGACGGATCCCTCTTAAAGTGGGAGGGAGAAGAAGGCAGTGAGACGCGGTGTGTTTCCCTGAGAAGGCCGCGCCGCCTTTCATTGCAATTCTGTTGTCGTTCTCACGAGGCTCCAACGGTGCGAGGGAGAGAGAAAGACAGGGCGAGAGAGCGTTGCATCTCGAGTGCACAGCTGCACCGCAACTGTGTTCGCTTTTTCTTCTCCTTTTCTCTTACAGTAACACAAGCAAAAAAACCCTCCTTGACAGGAGAAGGAGGAGGGGGGGGGTGGGCACACCGCAGCGCGTGGCACCACAGGACCCCAGTGCCTCCACTCCATGTGGGGAAGCCAGGCAGCCCCCCTCCCATCCCTGCCAGTGCTGAGCCACTTCTGGTATCGGCGGCCAGCTACTGAGCGGCGCTGCGCCGGAGAGACCTGCAACAGCGAGCACGTTTGCATCATCCATGTGATGGGCAGAGTGTCAGCGTGGCTCGAATGTGTCGCACCCGGCATGATGGGAGCGGCTGTGAGGCGAGCTGCGCAGCGGGAGCGGGCAGAGCTTGAGGCAGGGGCGGCGCGCGGATGACTGAGTCAGCGCATTGCTGTAGCGCGTGCGTCCACGGCTGCTTCGCCCCCGCGATAGGGCCCGAGAGGCAGGCCGGATATTCAGTGGAGGAGTTGAGCTGACGCACTGCGGCTGAACGGACACACGTTGGGGGAAAAAAGAGTGTACGTACGCACGCACCAACAGGCGCGCCGAAGGAGAGGGCGATGTATGGGCGAATTCGCAGGGAAAAGGGGGAGGTGTGAAGGCGGGTCGCGGTCCGTTTCCCCACCCACCGCGTGCGCTCTCTCTTTCTCCCTCGTACAGCGTAGCTAGTGTCATGAGGAGTGAGGAGCGGTGAGGAGAAGTTGGAGAAGGGAGTAGCCGCCCATAAATGAAGCTCTACAGCGGCACACACACACACACACCAAGCGCGAGAGCATTCGCACCAGTGGCAGTCGTGTGACTCACGCCAAGCACGGCCGATCAAGTCAACAGCAGCGCCTTGGATGAGCCCGACTGATGAAACGGAGCGAAACGCCGGCGGGCGGCAGGGTGGCGGTTGTGATGTTCGTGGCGGAGAGCGTGCGAAGAGATGGAGGCAGAGAACACCCCTACAGCATCAACAATACTCCTCCTCCGGCGCTGACCTGCGCTTCCCTCCGACCCACTCGCCCATATGCCTCCTTATTACTGATACCTTAGACGGTTGCTGCCGCGTACTCGACAGCGTTAGCGGCCTCGCTGCGGCGGCGCTGAGCCGCGCTGCACGGCTCGTAAGAGGGGAACTTCTCCTCGCGCACGCGGTCATCCTTTAGACTGGTGCAGTACAGCCAGCCGAGACCGAAGCGTTCATTGTCGTGCGTCTCTACCGCCATGTTTACCGCGACAAGCAGCAGCAGGGGTCCGAAGAACTCGAGGTAGGCGTGGACTACTTGTTTCCCTACCTACTTCGTGGATGCCCCTCTAGCTACGGACGGTGCTCCTCCCACCCTCTCTTTACGGAAGCTCCTTTAAGTGAC
>NW_004057990.1:0-12448 GCF_000002845.2 Leishmania braziliensis MHOM/BR/75/M2904 | reverse complement strand
TTCGCGACGGAGCGCCTCAGATCGTGAGGCCACGCGGCGCCGGTGCCACGCGCGCGCTTGCCGACCCGGCGCTTCACCTGGGCGACCTCCCCTTCGAGGTCCTGGTCCGCCAGCGGCTCCTCCTACGGGTGCTCCGTCCCGAGGTGCGGTGTGCATGCGGGGCGGACGCGGACAACGCGCACGCGAACGTGTGCCCGTTGGTCCCCGGAGGCCCGCGGATCCAGCGTCACAACCACGTCCTCTCGGCCATCGAAGCGTGGGCTAAACGGCTCGGGTTCGCGGTGGTCGCGGAGCCCCGGGTGAGCAGCACGAGCGGCGAACGGCTCGACCTGAGCATCGCCGCGGCGGGCGGGACCTTCGCCACGGACGTGGTGATCACGTTCCCCGGCCGGGCCCGCAGCGCCTATCAGAACCCCCTTCAACAGGCGCACGCCGCGAAGAAGCGGAAGTGGGGCGACTGGGCGGCAGCGACCGGCACCACGTTTGCACCGGTGTCGCTCGAGTCGACCGGGGGCCTCCACAAGGAGAGCTTCCACTGGCTGCTTGCCGTCGCGGGCTCCGCCAACTTCCCGTTCTCCACGCGAACCGCCTTCGAGGAACTGCTGTCCTGCATTTCCCGGGCGCTTCACGAAGGCAACGCGTACGTCTTCGAGGCGGTGCGGGCCAACTGGGCGCGGGGACTGCTGACGGACTAAAAGGAACGTGAATTGGAACCTGACCCCCGCCCCAGGAGCATCCGATAGCGACTGGGCCTGACCCCCTCAGAACCCCCGGAACTATTATTGTGGGACGCCGCTTGGCCTCGCCCGCCAGGACGACGATGCCGAATAACGGCACCCGCCCCACCCAGCATCCCCCCCTTGTTCTTTAGTACCTTTTTCCTATCAGGATATATAAGTATCAGTTACTGTACATTATACAAGTACAAGTGTCTGAACATTGCTTCTGTGCTGTATGGGAATATAAATATAAGTGTCATTTTCTGTACTTTATTGCGTCACCTTTTTCTGTTCTTTTCGTATCTGCCCGCCCAAGCGGCGCCCACGTAGCGAGTTAAGGCGATCACGATGGACTCTCCATAGGTCCTTGCTTGGCACGCTTGCAAACCCCCTTTGGCCATGTCGGTGGGTACAAAGTGCATTACGCACGTACGCCGCTGATTCTCGCCTCGCTGCTCGATGAGGTGTCGTCGCCGAGGCTTTGTTTCAACATTCAGTAGGACCACTTCACACCCACAGCGCCGTTGGCCCGAGTCCCCGTTCCTGCGGAGGCGATAAGTACAGCAGGGTGCACCCAGTGATGGATTTGTCGGTAGGCAGCGTCCGACACCCATGCTGAGCTCTAAATCGATATTGTATCGGATGGGCACAATAGTTGAGCTAACAAGCTGGTGGCTGCGAAGTCGCATACTTCCGCTGCAAGCAAGTAGCGTTCCCGCAGCGTGCGCTTTCTTAGCGGTTCCGCCTCATGCGCTGGAGAAGGTGACGCCGGTGCAGGTGAATGATGATGCGTCTTCTCTTCGCTGGATTAGAATGTAACTCATCAAAAATGCGGCCTCCTCCGCTGCGTGGCACCATCTCTGATGTCGAAGCCGCGTACCCTTGGCATCGATAGCTTCAGCAAGGCCACTCTTCAGCCGATAGGCCAACTTCCACGATCGAACAAGCTGCTAATAGCATACCTGCAACGTGCGTCCCTCAGCGCGGAGCAGCCGCGAGTGCCTTTCACTCGGTAGGGGGCTCTCTGTTGACAAATGTGAAACCGAGGCACTCCTCAGATACAGTTTTTTTGAGGGACTCACGCACCCAATGTTGTACGCATGCTTGAGGCGGTGGGGTCTGCCCCCCACATGCAGGAGCCCCTAAATTGCGACAAACCCTTGCACCAAGGCTCCATGCGCGCAACATCGACAGCTTCAACAGGTGCTGTGCACTGGGGTCCCTTGATTTCAGTAAGTGGAGGCGTCTGGAGAGCCTTGCACCACATGTGGCCGCGCCAACACTTCAAGCGATTTGCACTATATCGATTACCCTCTTCCCTTGGGCTCTCTCCCGAAGAACGTTACGTTTGTAGATGAGTAGTGCAGGTGAGCATCAGAAGAGAGGACCAATCCTATGCACCACTCAAGGGAACCCTTCACCCCACTCCCTCGCTCCTCCACTCACGTGGCCACTTCATCTGGCAAGTCTGTTTCACCTGCTTATGTGATTCGCCACTTGCGCACGCTTTCCGTAGCAAGTACGACTGATGAGAGTCATTTCTCGCAAAGAAAGGCAGAGCTGTGCGTTTGTCGCACCACTCTTCATGCTTCAGAGGCTTGACGGCGTTCTTCTCGCACATCATCGGCCTTTCACAAGGTCTGTCTCCCACGCTTCCATCTCTTGGAGGTGGCTTGCTTCAGGTAAGCGTGTCACCCAGACGGGCTGGGCGGCTCGTTTGGGGTCTGGCGAACGGGCCGCGGAGACGCGCCGCCACCCCAGCCCTCTCGTTCTCTTGTTTGCAAGTGTTGTCTTCGCTGTTTGCCTTCGATTCGTTGCCCGACTTGTCTCGCTTTGGCTTGTGTGGGGCGGAGCCCCTTTTGATAGCCCGCGCAGCCATCTGCGCACACGCACTGCCTCCTCTTCCCCCTCTCGGACGCCGGTGTGTATCCTCCTTTTTTCTTTCCTCGCCCTTCCCCCTTCCCTCTCTTGCTTCTGCATGTCTGTGTTTCGCGCGGCGTTTCCCGCCGTGGCGGGTGCATGGCCTTCCGCGAGCGCAGGGGGCAGTGCACGCGTGCGTATTCCTTGCGTCTTGCTTGCAGGCACGCACTGGGCTACGACAGAGGGGGAGGGGTGTTGGGGTCTCATGTGTTGCCTGGCCGCCGCTCTTGAACGCGCTTCGGAGTCGTACCCCTTCCCCTCCGCCTTCTTCGCCCTTGGCTGCTTTCCCTTTGCTCCCTCGCACTGCGCTTTTTTGTTCCTCTTTGGTGGGTGGCACGTCAGGGAGGCGGCGTGCATTTACGTACCAGCAGCAACTGCTGCAACGCAAGAGTGTGGCAGCCGTGCACGGAGTGCTTCCATGCAGGCATGGACCTGCCAAGCCGCCACTGCAGGCCTTATGATGTGTGCGGGGGGAGTGGGACCGCCGTGGAAAACGCCCGCATTTCAGATGCAAAAGAAGCCGAGCCTGGGCACCGCGGCGGCACGGGTGGACGCCCGCGCTGCACGTCACCTGCCGCTTTTGCTTTCTCTCTGGCGGCCCCTGGCTCGGCCGGCGCTTTCTCACGCGTCCCGCAGCGCCGGTTGCGAGTGTGCGCCTGTGCTGCTCGCCGGGCCGATCGCCCAAGCCCAGCTGCGGTGATCTAGCCTGCATCGTTGGAGGGAGTCGGCGGACGCCAGCAAGGACCTGCGTGCGTCTTGGCGTGCACGGGGGCTGTGGAGCGCGCACTGCACCTCTCTTTCCTCACTGTGATCACGGGCGCCACTTCGCACTGCCGTGCGCCCTCCGGAGCGAGGGCTGCTGCGCACTCCAGACGACGATGAGTCGCTCAGGCCGCCCGCTCAAGCACACACGTCCACCACTGCCTTGCACACCACAGCGTTTTTGTGGCAAGGCACTGACCCCAGGCAACGGTGAAAGGCGAGGGTGTTGCGTGTGTGTCGCAGCTGCTGGGGCAAAGATGCACCGCGCGGCGTGAGACTGCCGTCGCTCTGATGTTTGGATGGCTGCAGGCGTGCTTTACAGCATTGCCATGCGCAGCACTACGCCCCGCAGAGACTTGTGCGAGGTCCTAGAATATTACTAGGATCCTGCTCTTTGGTGCTCTTCACCGCACCTCTATAGCCTTCCAGGAGGCGGAGCCGCCCCCGTTCCTTGACAATCCTCTTGCTACCGCCTTGCCTGCCCTCTGCTCTTACAACACACGCGGTGACACGTACACTTTTGTTGGGGCCAGAGGGTCCGAAGGGCTTTTACGTGCGAGAAAGAGACTTTGGAAGGCCTTCTCTTCGTCGCAGTCCTCCTCTCTGGCGGGCTCTGCGGCAGAGAGCGCGTTGGAGTGAAACGCTCGCCGAACTACCACTCACTGCTGCTGGCGGCCTTTTCCTGCTGTGCGCTCCTGTGGGACCACCGTCTTCACACAGGGCAATGCCCTGCCTTCGAGGAAAGCCAGTGCTCGTAGCGGCTGGCCTGGTACGGTTTCGGAGCTTCCAATCCATTGGCTCCTACCTCCGCGACACCCTCCTCCAGAGAACAAGGGAAGTCATGGAACGTTTACGAGTACGCGCTTTAGGGTCCACGGGTTAGGGTTCAATTGGCGGCTTGTAAAAACACAAAGGCAATCGAATGGCACTTGACCTTATAGTGGGCGGGGTTAATTTTGTCTGGGCAAAAGAACTGGAGGGGGGTGGGGGTGGCTGGTGGGATGTGGTGTTGGATCTGGGAAATTTGACCGATAGCTGAATCGGTGCTCTTCTATCCTTGGAAAAGGAATCCTGAGTGAGTGTGTGTTCCTAGGAAACCCACTCCTCACTTCCACTTGTGACGTGTGACCGGCTGTGTGCCATAATGTTTCCCGATGTGGAGATTATGGTCCCAGGTCGGAAAATATGTACTCCTGTTATTCATCCGTATTTCTTATGGATTCTTACTTTACTGTTGTCCCTTTATCTCTTCTCCAAATGTATGCGTTCTCAATGAAGTAATGACACTAAGTGGAGTTGATGCGGCCCGCGACGAAAAAACGACTACACACACTTAAACGATCCTCCCGACACATACTCGAATCCCTGCGGCAAAAGCGCACGCTTTCCCTTTCCACCGACTCATCCAACGCATCCTCACCAGAAATGTCCGACAAACAGGAACGCCTCACAGAGGAACAGCTGGACAAAAAACTGGAGATGTTTCTGGAGAACAAAGCAACTCATCACACAGCAGAATGCACAAGGAGAAATTACCTGGCGGGAAAAATAGACAGAAACGATCTCGCCGAGGCATGCATCGCAATGGCGACAACAGCTATGGAAATAGCCACGACCAATCGAACCCAACCGACAGACATCAAGAAGGAAATGATGGAGGCCCACAATATCTTCGCAGACAAGGAAATCCAAGAGGTGATGGACAAGGAAGATAAGTGGAAGTAAGCCCGGGTAAATATTAAAGCGGCAAAGGACCCGTTGGAGGGATACAAAAACCAAGGATTGAATCGGCGATCCTGGCGCACCAGATGTCCCCAATAGTCGCGGCAACGGCGACAATTCTACTCGGTTTATCCGGACCAGAGGCACAAGAAACGAACGGCGATGAGAGAATTGCCGAATGGCTTTCCATTTTTGTCGATGAGACGTGCTCGTCGCGATTGCTTGCGTACAACGTGCAGGTCGCCGGATCCATCGCAGGAGGAATGCGACAATGGCGTAAAGTGTTGACACGGCTGGACGCACCTCTCGTTCCGGAAACGGAACGACTTGCACACCTTAACCGTATCACACTTGAGGCGGCACAGAACGAGAAGCATAGTATCACACAAATTATTGAAGGAGGAGGCACGCACACAACACGACCACGTGATATATTTCGGACACCGCCAAGAGACGGCAGCAATCCCCTGGAAGGCGGCGCGCCGTATGCACCAATTATCGGAGCAGATGGCTCGCAAGCCGCCGTTTTGGATATGAGCAGCTTCGGTGCCCTCACGGAAGAATCCCAGTCAAAAATGAAAGACACGCTAACGCAACTTTTGAGGGAACAAAAAAACGGCACCACGAATTTCAAATCATACCCAGGGACCCCGCAATTATCAAAATACAAACCACCAAACAACCAACTCAACAAGATACAGCGGAAGAGGTGCAGGATACCGAGGCAACTACCGAGGAAATGGCGGAGGTAATCGGCGTGATAGCTATCGCGGAGGCGAAGCGCAGGAGTTCTTTTCGTCCGAATCAAAAAACTAAAGCGCGACGGGACTACCGCCGACGTTTCGAGGAAGGAATCCACACACCACCGAACAAATATATTCAGTGGTGCAAAATCATTTGCACAATAAGTGTGGGGTGGTGACATGCGCGTGGGTAAAATATCAAATATTGAACTCGATGCAATTTACAACGCATACCTTCCAAAGAAACGGATCGTCCCGTCGGACACGATGGTGCACCTTGACTGGAAACGCCCGCAGAAACTCGCGGAAAAGGTAAATCATCATGGTGTGATTTATTTCCCAATGTTTATTATGAAACACTGGATCGCAGGTTTTTTTTTTTTTGGAGCGAAGAACAGGGGACTCAACAGAAATACAGTTGAGTATTTACGACTCGGCGCCTTCTCCGATAGTAGAAGAAGAACTGCGCAAACATTTTAATACAGTTTGGCCAGCTTTGCATTTGGTGAAGAGATTTTCACCACGTCAGGAATGCTATAGCGTCGACTGCGGTCTGTACATGTCTGCTGTACTTTTCGGCGATTATTTGGATATACAAATTGACCATCTCCACGACATGGCAAAGTGTATGCGTCGCCTGCTTTACGCGGCGTCGAAACATCATCCGCCACGCGAATATTTCCTCGAGAAAATGAGGAAAATTCTGATGAACCACCCGGTGTCAAGAAAGGATTGCTTTTACGACGAAATCGAGCACACCCCGTGGATGAAAAAAATCGAAGGCAAATCGACAACGAGACAATTTTCATTTAGGTGGAGGCGAGAGGCGCACGACGAAATCCACAAACCCGAAACGTGATTCGAAACATGCAAACAAAACACCAACATGTGCCCCAAACCCATCTCCTAGACAAAAGAAAAAGGAGGTGACGGTACGAAAAAATATGGACTGAGTTGAGCGCAAGAAAAGCGCACCGCCGACGCGTGTAGCAGCGTCAAAAAAACACCCTCTCTGAAACGTCCGGACAGATCCGCAATGGATGCTCCACTCCCAAGGCCACAGGCCGCGAGGAAAAGTGTCAGAAAAACACCACCGAGAACCTCACGCAGGAACGGAAGCAACACACGCTCTATACGATCGAGCGGGTTTCCATCACCGAGAGCTGAGATCTCACAAAAAAAAAAACGTGTCTGTCACCCACGCGCCTCCAACTGAGAGTGAACCAAACGACGCCACAGCGAACGTGGAGGAAAAGAGTACGACAAACGCGTCACCACACGTTCCTCAAGGAAAATGCATTTCCAAGTGGACAGTGCTCACCTTTTCTGAAGCAAATAAATACGCTAAAAAGGTGCACGAAGCAGTCCTGGGTCACATGTGGGCTGCGACTGCTCTGGCGCGAGTGGGCGATGGTGTGGCGCACGGCTTGAGTGACACAGCCGTCGGACAGCAGCGCGTGAGGCACAAGATGCCACCATTGCGGCCATACAGTGTCCAGGAGATGCTGAAGCTTCTCCGAAAGAATATCCACATCGTCGATGCCTCACTGAGCGATCCGGGGGAGGTGATTTTTCGTGACGAACACCAACTCGAGGAGGTGACCTTGGACCCCTCGATCGACGAATTGTACCTTGTCCGTGGATCTTCATTACCGACACTTTTGGAGGAAGTGAACGGGTACAATTTTATGCTGGGAGCATGTCTCCGTGAGGCGCCGGCAGATATGAATGGCGCGCGATATCCGAGTTATTACGCTCTCACAAAGGACGCCTCGGAGGCAACTGTGGGTGTCTACGTTCCAGCGACGTGGACGCACTACTAATCGTCGAGAAGAGCGCGCACCACGCCACGCGTCGCGATATGTACCTCTCCCGCGAAGTGCGGCATCAGAGGCACACCAGGACCATACAAACGGACCGCGGCCGCGCCTGGTGAAGAGAAAAAGATGGCCAGGCGACGGCGCCGGAAGGGACCCACTCCAAGAGGACGAGGAGGACGGCGTGACGTACAGGACGCCAGGAAACCAGAAGGGTGATGGATATGCGGACGTCGACGCGAACATCTCGACAGAGGCAATGCGCGCTCTCGAAAGCCTCCGCTCCAATCCTTTAAACATGCAGGGCAGGCCTCTTTCGCAAGAAGAAGAGGCGGAGGTCTGCCCGAGAAACTGGTTCCTCTTCGCCGCGAAACCGCCACACATCTCACAGCTGGCATGGAGTCTTGTGCGGCCCGACACTCGCGCACACCACTTGCGATGGTTGACGCGAATCAAGTCGATGAACTCGGAACAGATGCTCATGCGCTTTCCGGCGGCATGCATCGACTTGATCCTGTCGACCGCAAGGGCCCGGAAATGGAAGTGGGCAACAACCGCGAAGGCCTTTGCCGCGGTGGCGGGTGCGCTGCGCGACCTGCCGCTCTACTCGACGCAGGCGCGGGGTATTCGCCTCCAGGACGATCCCGAGTGGCGAAGCGCTTTTGGCACGGTGCAGCGTTACATGAAGGAGTCGGTGCCGGATGCGCCTCCCTTCGTTTCGCGTCAACAGGTCGAGAGGATCTCCAAACGGCTCCGGTTAGGCCATCCACGCGCCGCGCTGTTCCTCGCCATGATGTGGGGATTCGCAGCACGAGCGTGCGACATTTCCACGCTGCGAGCGAAGGACGTGACGCTTTTCCCGGGAGCATCGACGGATACATACGTGAAGGTCACGCTGACGATCCGCAAGGGAAAGGGTGCCAAAACACGTGGCCCGTACCCGGTCCCGTCGGTGCTGACGAGGGACCTTGCAGCGACGCTGCAGGAGATGCTGGTCGGGAAAAAACCATCCGAGGAGCTTTTTTCACCACACGTGGGGGAGCTGCGGGCGCTGATCGCCCAGGAGGTGCGAACAGAGATGCGAGGTGCACAGCTGCCCTCGATCCGAAAAGGCGCGCTCCGTTGTATGGCGGAAGCGGGTGTCCCGTTGAAGGACCTGATGATGATTTCCGGGCACGCGAAGCAGGCCACGCTGCTGCGCTATCTTGGGTATGGCCAGCAGCCTACGGTGGAGGCCGAGACCGCAAGGGACAACGCCGGAAGAGCGCTATTCCAGACCCTCTAGAGGCTGCGGCTTGCGTGTTCCGTTTCCGATCGCAAGAGTCATCGTGCGCGAATCTCGGAATCGCACCACAGGAGGTGGCGGCCATGGTGGACCAGATGTCCAGTTTCATCCAAGTGCTGACGGAGCGACCGGCACTCGTGAAGCAGTGGCCGTTGCACCTGAAACGGAACACACCACTGGACATGGATACCGTGCTCGCGATGCCGACAAAACGCGCCTCAACGAAGCGTTTTCTTCAGCGAATCCAGTGCTTTCTGGATCCCTCCTTCTACGATGGGTTGCGGACGTCGAGGACCATCAAAAAGTGTGCGCTCACAGCGGCGGAAATACGACAGGCGGTCGAGATGGGCAAGTTCGAACCATGCCCGATCAGCGACATCGGCGCCCAGGTGCAATTGCCAGAGGGCATGCACGGCGTGAACGTCTTCACGGTGCCGGAGCTGAAGGGACGACGACGCCTCATCACGGAGCCCCTGCTGAACCGCGTGATTCCCAAACATCACGTCCCGCGCGTCCACTACGACACGCGCCTCGGAAGACGACAGCGGCTGCGATACGCCCGTTACATGCTACAGATCGACTTCGAAGCTTATTACGACGCTATCCCGATCGCGGCGACACTCCGTAACAAGTTCGTTTTTCGAGCCAGGCATGACGGGCGATACTACCGCCTTCGTACTCTCCCGACCGGCGCGCGGTGGAGCGTTGCCGTCGGCCAGGCGGTGACGTGGACGATTGTCGACATCGACACGCCCGTCACCATCACCACGCTCATCGACAACATTCTCGTGGCCGCACGCGAAGGTCAGGAGCGTGAGTTTGTGCTCGCGGTGCGCACGGTCGTCGCACGCATCAAGGCGGCGAACCTGATGACGTCACCAAACCGGGACGAGCTGGAGGCGATGTCGGACGAGGAAATCCTGCAGCTGGCGAGTGCCAACACCGTTTTTCTCGGTGAAGAATACACATGGAATGGCCGAGAGCGGCTGATCCGCAACTCGGTGAAGACGGTGGCGAAGTTGAAGCTTGCGCTCCAAAAGACCAGCCACACCATACGCAGCCTGGCCTCGCTCATCTCGCTGATCTTCTTCGCGCTCCACACCACGCAAATGAACCCCGCACGGGCATTCAAGCTGCTGAGAGCCTACCGAGGCATATACCGGCTGACGTTCCGCGGGTACGACTGGGACGACGCGGTTCCTTACATCGACTCCTCCGTGGCGCGGTCGCTGCAGGAGATCGGCGGCGCACTGGTGCAGAATCCGTGGTGGAAAATCTCGGACGAGAGACACCCAACGACGGACGAGGCGACCTATGACGCGGTGGCCTTCACCGACGCGTCGCTGGAGGGCTGGGGTGCTGTACTTCACCTCCGCGACGCGGGCGCCACAGAAATGTGGACCTATCGGCAGCGCTGGACCGAGGACCTGGAACGGCAACTCGGCGGCGACGACGGCGAGGCGGAACGCGTCCTCGAAAAACTGCGCCAGTACCAGCTGCGTCGCCGCGTCCGGTCGGGAGGCCGGTTCGAGGACCCCGACCTGCAGGCGGACCGCTTCCAGGCGCGGTACTCGGCACACGCGGAACCACGCGCGGCACAACTAATGCTGCGACACCTGGTGGAGCACCACAGGGTGCCCAACGGAGCGCGAATCGCGCTTGCCACGGACCACCGTGCGATTGTCATTGCGCAGAAACACCTGAACGGTTTCGGCGGCATTGGCAGAGGCTATGCCTTGAACAAACTTTTCGAGTACACCTAAGACCTCTGGTACAACAGAGGGATCGACGTAGTCTTTTTCTACGTCGAGGGTGCGCGGAATCCGGCGGACGCCTACTCGCGACACTTCGGGGTGGACGCGACAGGGTCGCTGGAGGTTCACCGGGTTGAACCGTTTGGCGTGCCGTTCCTCCGGCACACGTGGTGTCCGCTATGCGAAGAGCGGCGCCGCGAGGAGGGCGGCGAGATATGATCGTCACCAGAAACATCCAAGGGGAGCCGGAACCTGACAGCCGACTCTCCGGAGGACGGTGCGACGACATCGCCCACGAGATGGATGGCTAACCGCGTGCTATGGGGGGAGGCTTCCCCGGTACCGGTGCCAAGCCATAAGAAAAAGCACACAAAAGAAGTCCAAGACGATTTGATGTGCCCTCACGCGACCGAGCACGGTAGAGAAGGCCGGCGGTATAATCATGACACGGCGCCGCGGTCGTGGGTGCGTGCCTGCCTTGCCGCTTCCCAATGGGGTTGCGAAGACTCTCTCCATACCCATCTGCCTTCCACAAACCTTTCTCCCTTCTCGCCCTTTATTTGTCTTCAAGAAATCAATATCTTCGCGAGCACCCTATCACACAGGACGGTGGCAGTGCCCAGGTCGTTGTGAGGGGGGTGCCGTTTTGGGGCGTCCCGAACCCCGTGTCATGGGCGGCGGCCTTGGGCGCCACCTCCAGGACACACACCCGCCACCACACACAAAAAAAAAAAAACAGCGCCATGGCGCACCCAAAATGTTGCCGGAAGACGGGTCCCGGAAGTTTCGCATACCAATAAAGTACAGAAACTGATACTTATATATTTTTTTTTTTTTTTGGGCACAGTGGCAATATACGAGTCAGAAACGGGTACCTGTATAGTGTACCGTGTCTGTTACATTCTACTAGGGAAAAGTACTAGGACGCTAGGGGTTCTCACGGCACCGTTACTCGCCTTCGGCGGCCCATAATCCTGCTCAGGGCGGGTCTTGGAAGAGTTGCGTCCGATCCCTGTCGGGCGCTTCCGGGGCGGGAGTCCGGTTCCGGGTTCTCCTGCCATTTAGTGCGTCAACAGTCGCCGCGCCCAGTTGGCCCGCACCGCCTCGAAGACGTACGCGTTGCCTTCGTGAAGCGCCCGGGAAATGCAGGACAGCAGTTCCTCGAAGGCGGTTCGCGTGGAGAACGGGAAGTTGGCGGCGCCCGCGACGGCAAGCAGCCAGTGGAAGCTCTCCTTGTGGAGGCCCCCGGTCGACTCGAGCGACACCGGTGCAAACGTGGTGCCGGTCGCTGCCGCCCAGTCGCCCCACTTCCGCTTCTTCGCGGCGTGCGCCTGTTGAAGGGGGTTCTGATAGGCGCTGCGGGCCCGGCCGGGGAACGTGATCACCACGTCCGTGGCGAAGGTCCCGCCCGCCGCGGCGATGCTCAGGTCGAGCCGTTCGCCGCTCGTGCTGCTCACCCGGGGCTCCGCGACCACCGCGAACCCGAGCCGTTTAGCCCACGCTTCGATGGCTGAGAGGACGTGGTTGTGACGCTGGATCCGCGGGCCTCCGGGGACCAACGGGCACACGTTCGCGTGCGCGTTGTCCGCGTCCGCCCCGCATGCACACCGCACCTCGGGACGGAGAACCCGTAGGAGGAGCCGCTGGCGGACCAGGACCTCGAAGGGGAAGTCGCCCAGGTGAAGCGCCGGGTCGGCAAGAGCGCGCGTGGCACCTGGCGCCGCGT
>NW_004057988.1:0-12798 GCF_000002845.2 Leishmania braziliensis MHOM/BR/75/M2904 | reverse complement strand
GGGGATTTTTAAATTAGGTTTGACGCCGTGTAACACGTACATATAAAGCAGCAACCACACACATCATCTGTGGGGTGGGTGCTGTTAAATGTGGTGGTGGGTGGCACCCACCACTCGCAGGTCCCGGGGTACGGGACGTGCGAGCAATAGGTACACAGCACGCGCAAGCACAACGCAAAAGACAGGGTACACAAGCAGTAAGGCTGGAAACTAGTACGTGGTGGTGACACGCGCACACATCGCCTCTCTTCGAAGAGGGAGTGGGCGGGGCACGTACAGTTGTGTGAATATAGGGTTGGTTCGTCTCGCTCGATGCGCTTGTGTTGTTGCCTCTGCTTGTATGTAGCACAAACATAGCATCCACGCACCGTTTCGACTTCCCTTCTCAATTCAGTGGTTGCCCAGACACATTTACACAACCCACACAATGGCAGGTATGCTTCGGTGTCGGACACAGGAGTAAAGATCACGGAACGGTACACTACAAGTAACACCTTTCCTTCCCTCACTCCCATATATTACAGACTACTAAAAACAACCTCAGCATACGATAACTCCCACATATTACAAACACCCAATTCAATCCAATATACGAAAAAAACGACAAATCCCAACAAGTGCACAGCTGCGCATCGCCACCAAGACGGGTCAAAAGCAGCGGAACGCAGAAGCACCACACTGCACAGCTGCGCATCGCCACCAAGACGGGTCAAAAGCAGCGGAACGCAGAAGCACCACACTGCACAGCTGCGCATCTCTACCAAGACGGGTCAAAAGCAGCGGAACGCAGAAGCACCACACTGCACAGCTGCGCATCGCCACCAAGACGGGTCAAAAGCAGCGGAACGCAGAAGCACCACACTGCACAACTGCGCATCGCCACCAAGACGGATCAAAAGCAGCGGAACGCAGAAGCACCACACTGCACAGCTGCGCATCGCCACCAAGACGGGTCAAAAGCAGCGGAACGCAGAAGCACCACACTGCACAGCTGCGCATCGCCACCAAGACGGGTCAAAAGCAGCGGAACGCAGAAGCACCACACTGCACAGCTGCGCATCGCCACCAAGACGGGTCAAAAGCAGCGGAACGCAGAAGCACCACACTGCACAGCTGCGCATCGCCACCAAGACGGGTCAAAAGCAGCAGAACGCAGAAGCACCACACTGCACTGCTGCGCATCGCCACCAAGACGGGTCAAAAGCAGCGGAACGCAGAAGCACCACACTGCACAGCTGCGCATCGCCACCAAGACGGGTCAAAAGCAGCGGAACGCAGAAGCACCACACTGCACTGCTGCGCATCGCCACCAAGACGGGTCAAAAGCAGCAGAACGCAGAAGCACCACACTGCACAGCTGCGCATCGCCACCAAGACGGGTCAAAAGCAGCGGAACGCAGAACCACCACACTGCACTGCTGCGCATCGCCACCAAGACGGGTCAAAAGCAGCGGAACGCAGAACCACCACACTGCACTGCTGCGCATCGCCACCAAGACGGGTCAAAAGCAGCGGAACGCAGAAGCACCACACTGCACTGCTGCGCATCGCCACCAAGACGGGTCAAAAGCAGCGGAACGCAGAAGCACCACACTGCACAGCTGCGCATCGCCACCAAGACGGGTCAAAAGCAGCGGAACGCAGAAGCACCACACTGCACTGCTGCGCATCGCCACCAAGACGGGTCAAAAGCAGCGGAACGCAGAACCACCACACTGCACAGCTGCGCATCGCCACCAAGACGGGTCAAAAGCAGCGGAACGCAGAAGCACCACACTGCACAACTGCGCATCGCCACCAAGACGGGTCAAAAGCAGCGGAACGCAGAAGCACCACACTGCACAGCTGCGCATCGCCACCAAGACGGGTCAAAAGCAGCGGAACGCAGAAGCACCACACTGCACAACTGCGCATCGCCACCAAGACGGATCAAAAGCAGCGGAACGCAGAAGCACCACACTGCACAGCTGCGCATCGCCACCAAGACGGGTCAAAAGCAGCGGAACGCAGAAGCACCACACTGCACAGCTGCGCATCGCCACCAAGACGGGTCAAAAGCAGCGGAACGCAGAAGCACCACACTGCACAGCTGCGCATCGCCACCAAGACGGGTCAAAAGCAGCGGAACGCAGAAGCACCACACTGCACAACTGCGCATCGCCACCAAGACGGGTCAAAAGCAGCGGAACGCAGAAGCACCACACTGCACAACTGCGCATCGCCACCAAGACGGGTCAAAAGCAGCGGAACGCAGAAGCACCACACTGCACAGCTGCGCATCGCCACCAAGACGGATCAAAAGCAGCGGAACGCAGAAGCACCACACTGCACAGCTGCGCATCGCCACCAAGACGGGTCAAAAGCAGCGGAACGCAGAAGCACCACACTGCACAGCTGCGCATCGCCACCAAGACGGGTCAAAAGCAGCGGAACGCAGAAGCACCACACTGCACAGCTGCGCATCGCCACCAAGACGGGTCAAAAGCAGCAGAACGCAGAAGCACCACACTGCACTGCTGCGCATCGCCACCAAGACGGGTCAAAAGCAGCGGAACGCAGAAGCACCACACTGCACAGCTGCGCATCGCCACCAAGACGGATCAAAAGCAGCGGAACGCAGAAGCACCACACTGCACAGCTGCGCATCGCCACCAAGACGGGTCAAAAGCAGCGGAACGCAGAAGCACCACACTGCACAACTGCGCATCGCCACCAAGACGGGTCAAAAGCAGCGGAACGCAGAAGCACCACACTGCACTGCTGCGCATCGCCACCAAGACGGGTCAAAAGCAGCGGAACGCAGAAGCACCACACTGCACTGCTGCGCATCGCCACCAAGACGGGTCAAAAGCAGCGGAACGCAGAAGCACCACACTGCACTGCTGCGCATCGCCACCAAGACGGGTCAAAAGCAGCGGAACGCAGAAGCACCACACTGCACAGCTGCGCATCGCCACCAAGACGGGTCAAAAGCAGCGGAACGCAGAAGCACCACACTGCACAGCTGCGCATCGCCACCAAGACGGGTCAAAAGCAGCGGAACGCAGAAGCACCACACTGCACAGCTGCGCATCGCCACCAAGACGGGTCAAAAGCAGCGGAACGCAGAAGCACCACACTGCACTGCTGCGCATCGCCACCAAGACGGGTCAAAAGCAGCGGAACGCAGAAGCACCACACTGCACAGCTGCGCATCGCCACCAAGACGGGTCAAAAGCAGCGGAACGCAGAAGCACCACACTGCACAGCTGCGCATCGCCACCAAGACGGGTCAAAAGCAGCGGAACGCAGAAGCACCACACTGCACAGCTGCGCATCGCCACCAAGACGGGTCAAAAGCAGCGGAACGCAGAAGCACCACACTGCACAGCTGCGCATCGCCACCAAGACGGGTCAAAAGCAGCGGAACGCAGAAGCACCACACTGCACTGCTGCGCATCGCCACCAAGACGGGTCAAAAGCAGCGGAACGCAGAAGCACCACACTGCACAGCTGCGCATCTCTACCAAGACGGGTCAAAAGCAGCGGAACGCAGAAGCACCACACTGCACAGCTGCGCATCGCCACCAAGACGGGTCAAAAGCAGCGGAACGCAGAAGCACCACACTGCACAACTGCGCATCGCCACCAAGACGGGTCAAAAGCAGCGGAACGCAGAAGCACCACACTGCACAGCTGCGCATCGCCACCAAGACGGGTCAAAAGCAGCGGAACGCAGAAGCACCACACTGCACAGCTGCGCATCGCCACCAAGACGGGTCAAAAGCAGCGGAACGCAGAAGCACCACACTGCACAGCTGCGCATCGCCACCAAGACGGGTCAAAAGCAGCGGAACGCAGAAGCACCACACTGCACAGCTGCGCATCGCCACCAAGACGGGTCAAAAGCAGCGGAACGCAGAAGCACCACACTGCACAGCTGCGCATCGCCACCAAGACGGGTCAAAAGCAGCGGAACGCAGAAGCACCACACTGCACAGCTGCGCATCGCCACCAAGACGGGTCAAAAGCAGCGGAACGCAGAAGCACCACACTGCACAGCTGCGCATCGCCACCAAGACGGGTCAAAAGCAGCGGAACGCAGAAGCACCACACTGCACAGCTGCGCATCGCCACCAAGACGGGTCAAAAGCAGCGGAACGCAGAAGCACCACACTGCACTGCTGCGCATCGCCACCAAGACGGGTCAAAAGCAGCGGAACGCAGAAGCACCACACTGCACAGCTGCGCATCGCCACCAAGACGGGTCAAAAGCAGCGGAACGCAGAAGCACCACACTGCACAGCTGCGCATCGCCACCAAGACGGGTCAAAAGCAGCGGAACGCAGAAGCACCACACTGCACAGCTGCGCATCGCCACCAAGACGGGTCAAAAGCAGCGGAACGCAGAAGCACCACACTGCACAGCTGCGCATCGCCACCAAGACGGGTCAAAAGCAGCGGAACGCAGAAGCACCACACTGCACAGCTGCGCATCGCCACCAAGACGGGTCAAAAGCAGCGGAACGCAGAAGCACCACACTGCACAGCTGCGCATCGCCACCAAGACGGGTCAAAAGCAGCGGAACGCAGAAGCACCACACTGCACAGCTGCGCATCGCCACCAAGACGGGTCAAAAGCAGCGGAACGCAGAAGCACCACACTGCACAGCTGCGCATCGCCACCAAGACGGGTCAAAAGCAGCGGAACGCAGAAGCACCACACTGCACTGCTGCGCATCGCCACCAAGACGGGTCAAAAGCAGCGGAACGCAGAAGCACCACACTGCACAGCTGCGCATCGCCACCAAGACGGATCAAAAGCAGCGGAACGCAGAACCACCACACTGCACTGCTGCGCATCGCCACCAAGACGGGTCAAAAGCAGCGGAACGCAGAAGCACCACACTGCACAGCTGCGCATCGCCACCAAGACGGGTCAAAAGCAGCGGAACGCAGAAGCACCACACTGCACAACTGCGCATCGCCACCAAGACGGATCAAAAGCAGCGGAACGCAGAAGCACCACACTGCACAACTGCGCATCGCCACCAAGACGGGTCAAAAGCAGCGGAACGCAGAAGCACCACACTGCACAGCTGCGCATCGCCACCAAGACGGGTCAAAAGCAGCGGAACGCAGAAGCACCACACTGCACTGCTGCGCATCGCCACCAAGACGGGTCAAAAGCAGCGGAACGCAGAACCACCACACTGCACTGCTGCGCATCGCCACCAAGACGGGTCAAAAGCAGCGGAACGCAGAAGCACCACACTGCACTGCTGCGCATCGCCACCAAGACGGGTCAAAAGCAGCGGAACGCAGAAGCACCACACTGCACTGCTGCGCATCGCCACCAAGACGGGTCAAAAGCAGCGGAACGCAGAAGCACCACACTGCACAGCTGCGCATCGCCACCAAGACGGGTCAAAAGCAGCGGAACGCAGAAGCACCACACTGCACAGCTGCGCATCTCTACCAAGACGGGTCAAAAGCAGCGGAACGCAGAAGCACCACACTGCACAGCTGCGCATCGCCACCAAGACGGGTCAAAAGCAGCGGAACGCAGAAGCACCACACTGCACAGCTGCGCATCGCCACCAAGACGGGTCAAAAGCAGCGGAACGCAGAAGCACCACACTGCACTGCTGCGCATCGCCACCAAGACGGGTCAAAAGCAGCGGAACGCAGAACCACCACACTGCACTGCTGCGCATCGCCACCAAGACGGGTCAAAAGCAGCGGAACGCAGAAGCACCACACTGCACAGCTGCGCATCGCCACCAAGACGGGTCAAAAGCAGCGGAACGCAGAAGCACCACACTGCACAGCTGCGCATCGCCACCAAGACGGGTCAAAAGCAGCGGAACGCAGAAGCACCACACTGCACAGCTGCGCATCGCCACCAAGACGGGTCAAAAGCAGCGGAACGCAGAAGCACCACACTGCACAACTGCGCATCGCCACCAAGACGGATCAAAAGCAGCGGAACGCAGAAGCACCACACTGCACAACTGCGCATCGCCACCAAGACGGGTCAAAAGCAGCGGAACGCAGAAGCACCACACTGCACAGCTGCGCATCGCCACCAAGACGGGTCAAAAGCAGCGGAACGCAGAAGCACCACACTGCACAGCTGCGCATCGCCACCAAGACGGGTCAAAAGCAGCGGAACGCAGAAGCACCACACTGCACTGCTGCGCATCGCCACCAAGACGGGTCAAAAGCAGCGGAACGCAGAACCACCACACTGCACTGCTGCGCATCGCCACCAAGACGGGTCAAAAGCAGCGGAACGCAGAAGCACCACACTGCACAGCTGCGCATCGCCACCAAGACGGGTCAAAAGCAGCGGAACGCAGAAGCACCACACTGCACAGCTGCGCATCGCCACCAAGACGGGTCAAAAGCAGCGGAACGCAGAAGCACCACACTGCACAGCTGCGCATCGCCACCAAGACGGGTCAAAAGCAGCGGAACGCAGAAGCACCACACTGCACTGCTGCGCATCGCCACCAAGACGGGTCAAAAGCAGCGGAACGCAGAAGCACCACACTGCACTGCTGCGCATCGCCACCAAGACGGGTCAAAAGCAGCGGAACGCAGAAGCACCACACTGCACTGCTGCGCATCGCCACCAAGACGGGTCAAAAGCAGCGGAACGCAGAAGCACCACACTGCACAGCTGCGCATCGCCACCAAGACGGGTCAAAAGCAGCGGAACGCAGAAGCACCACACTGCACTGCTGCGCATCGCCACCAAGACGGGTCAAAAGCAGCGGAACGCAGAAGCACCACACTGCACTGCTGCGCATCGCCACCAAGACGGGTCAAAAGCAGCGGAACGCAGAAGCACCACACTGCACTGCTGCGCATCGCCACCAAGACGGGTCAAAAGCAGCGGAACGCAGAAGCACCACACTGCACTGCTGCGCATCGCCACCAAGACGGGTCAAAAGCAGCGGAACGCAGAAGCACCACACTGCACAGCTGCGCATCGCCACCAAGACGGGTCAAAAGCAGCGGAACGCAGAAGCACCACACTGCACTGCTGCGCATCGCCACCAAGACGGGTCAAAAGCAGCGGAACGCAGAAGCACCACACTGCACAGCTGCGCATCGCCACCAAGACGGGTCAAAAGCAGCGGAACGCAGAAGCACCACACTGCACAGCTGCGCATCTCTACCAAGACGGGTCAAAAGCAGCGGAACGCAGAAGCACCACACTGCACAGCTGCGCATCGCCACCAAGACGGGTCAAAAGCAGCGGAACGCAGAAGCACCACACTGCACAGCTGCGCATCGCCACCAAGACGGGTCAAAAGCAGCGGAACGCAGAAGCACCACACTGCACAGCTGCGCATCGCCACCAAGACGGGTCAAAAGCAGCGGAACGCAGAAGCACCACACTGCACAGCTGCGCATCGCCACCAAGACGGGTCAAAAGCAGCGGAACGCAGAACCACCACACTGCACTGCTGCGCATCGCCACCAAGACGGGTCAAAAGCAGCGGAACGCAGAAGCACCACACTGCACAGCTGCGCATCGCCACCAAGACGGATCAAAAGCAGCGGAACGCAGAAGCACCACACTGCACAACTGCGCATCGCCACCAAGACGGGTCAAAAGCAGCGGAACGCAGAAGCACCACACTGCACAGCTGCGCATCGCCACCAAGACGGGTCAAAAGCAGCGGAACGCAGAAGCACCACACTGCACAGCTGCGCATCGCCACCAAGACGGGTCAAAAGCAGCGGAACGCAGAAGCACCACACTGCACAGCTGCGCATCGCCACCAAGACGGGTCAAAAGCAGCGGAACGCAGAAGCACCACACTGCACAGCTGCGCATCGCCACCAAGACGGATCAAAAGCAGCGGAACGCAGAAGCACCACACTGCACAGCTGCGCATCGCCACCAAGACGGGTCAAAAGCAGCGGAACGCAGAAGCACCACACTGCACAGCTGCGCATCGCCACCAAGACGGGTCAAAAGCAGCGGAACGCAGAAGCACCACACTGCACAGCTGCGCATCGCCACCAAGACGGGTCAAAAGCAGCGGAACGCAGAAGCACCACACTGCACAGCTGCGCATCGCCACCAAGACGGGTCAAAAGCAGCGGAACGCAGAAGCACCACACTGCACAGCTGCGCATCGCCACCAAGACGGGTCAAAAGCAGCGGAACGCAGAAGCACCACACTGCACAGCTGCGCATCGCCACCAAGACGGGTCAAAAGCAGCGGAACGCAGAAGCACCACACTGCACAGCTGCGCATCGCCACCAAGACGGGTCAAAAGCAGCGGAACGCAGAAGCACCACACTGCACTGCTGCGCATCGCCACCAAGACGGGTCAAAAGCAGCGGAACGCAGAAGCACCACACTGCACAGCTGCGCATCGCCACCAAGACGGGTCAAAAGCAGCGGAACGCAGAAGCACCACACTGCACTGCTGCGCATCGCCACCAAGACGGGTCAAAAGCAGCGGAACGCAGAAGCACCACACTGCACTGCTGCGCATCGCCACCAAGACGGGTCAAAAGCAGCGGAACGCAGAAGCACCACACTGCACTGCTGCGCATCGCCACCAAGACGGGTCAAAAGCAGCGGAACGCAGAAGCACCACACTGCACAACTGCGCATCGCCACCAAGACGGGTCAAAAGCAGCGGAACGCAGAAGCACCACACTGCACAACTGCGCATCGCCACCAAGACGGGTCAAAAGCAGCGGAACGCAGAAGCACCACACTGCACTGCTGCGCATCGCCACCAAGACGGATCAAAAGCAGCGGAACGCAGAAGCACCACACTGCACTGCTGCGCATCGCCACCAAGACGGGTCAAAAGCAGCGGAACGCAGAAGCACCACACTGCACAGCTGCGCATCGCCACCAAGACGGGTCAAAAGCAGCGGAACGCAGAAGCACCACACTGCACAGCTGCGCATCGCCACCAAGACGGGTCAAAAGCAGCGGAACGCAGAAGCACCACACTGCACTGCTGCGCATCGCCACCAAGACGGGTCAAAAGCAGCGGAACGCAGAAGCACCACACTGCACAGCTGCGCATCGCCACCAAGACGGGTCAAAAGCAGCGGAACGCAGAAGCACCACACTGCACAGCTGCGCATCGCCACCAAGACGGGTCAAAAGCAGCGGAACGCAGAAGCACCACACTGCACAGCTGCGCATCGCCACCAAGACGGGTCAAAAGCAGCGGAACGCAGAAGCACCACACTGCACAGCTGCGCATCGCCACCAAGACGGGTCAAAAGCAGCGGAACGCAGAAGCACCACACTGCACTGCTGCGCATCGCCACCAAGACGGGTCAAAAGCAGCGGAACGCAGAAGCACCACACTGCACAGCTGCGCATCGCCACCAAGACGGGTCAAAAGCAGCGGAACGCAGAAGCACCACACTGCACAGCTGCGCATCGCCACCAAGACGGGTCAAAAGCAGCGGAACGCAGAAGCACCACACTGCACAGCTGCGCATCGCCACCAAGACGGGTCAAAAGCAGCGGAACGCAGAAGCACCACACTGCACAGCTGCGCATCGCCACCAAGACGGGTCAAAAGCAGCGGAACGCAGAAGCACCACACTGCACAGCTGCGCATCGCCACCAAGACGGGTCAAAAGCAGCGGAACGCAGAAGCACCACACTGCACAGCTGCGCATCGCCACCAAGACGGGTCAAAAGCAGCGGAACGCAGAAGCACCACACTGCACAGCTGCGCATCGCCACCAAGACGGGTCAAAAGCAGCGGAACGCAGAAGCACCACACTGCACAGCTGCGCATCGCCACCAAGACGGGTCAAAAGCAGCGGAACGCAGAAGCACCACACTGCACAGCTGCGCATCGCCACCAAGACGGGTCAAAAGCAGCGGAACGCAGAAGCACCACACTGCACAGCTGCGCATCGCCACCAAGACGGGTCAAAAGCAGCGGAACGCAGAAGCACCACACTGCACAGCTGCGCATCGCCACCAAGACGGGTCAAAAGCAGCGGAACGCAGAAGCACCACACTGCACAGCTGCGCATCGCCACCAAGACGGGTCAAAAGCAGCGGAACGCAGAAGCACCACACTGCACAGCTGCGCATCGCCACCAAGACGGGTCAAAAACAGCGGAACGCAGAAGCACCACACTGCACAGCTGCGCATCGCCACCAAGACGGGTCAAAAGCAGCGGAACGCAGAAGCACCACACTGCACAGCTGCGCATCGCCACCAAGACGGGTCAAAAACAGCGGAACGCAGAAGCACCACACTGCACAGCTGCGCATCGCCACCAAGACGGGTCAAAAGCAGCGGAACGCAGAAGCACCACACTGCACAGCTGCGCATCGCCACCAAGACGGGTCAAAAGCAGCGGAACGCAGAAGCACCACACTGCACTGCTGCGCATCGCCACCAAGACGGATCAAAAGCAGCGGAACGCAGAAGCACCACACTGCACAGCTGCGCATCGCCACCAAGACGGGTCAAAAGCAGCGGAACGCAGAAGCACCACACTGCACAGCTGCGCATCGCCACCAAGACGGGTCAAAAGCAGCGGAACGCAGAAGCACCACACTGCACAGCTGCGCATCGCCACCAAGACGGGTCAAAAGCAGCAGAACGCAGAAGCACCACACTGCACAGCTGCGCATCGCCACCAAGACGGGTCAAAAGCAGCGGAACGCAGAAGCACCACACTGCACAGCTGCGCATCGCCACCAAGACGGGTCAAAAGCAGCGGAACGCAGAAGCACCACACTGCACAGCTGCGCATCGCCACCAAGACGGGTCAAAAGCAGCGGAACGCAGAAGCACCACACTGCACTGCTGCGCATCGCCACCAAGACGGGTCAAAAGCAGCGGAACGCAGAAGCACCACACTGCACTGCTGCGCATCTCCACCAAGACGGGTCAAAAGCAGCGGAACGCAGAAGCACCACACTGCACAGCTGCGCATCGCCACCAAGACGGGTCAAAAGCAGCGGAACGCAGAAGCACCACACTGCACAGCTGCGCATCGCCACCAAGACGGGTCAAAAGCAGCGGAACGCAGAAGCACCACACTGCACAGCTGCGCATCGCCACCAAGACGGGTCAAAAGCAGCGGAACGCAGAAGCACCACACTGCACAGCTGCGCATCGCCACCAAGACGGGTCAAAAGCAGCGGAACGCAGAAGCACCACACTGCACAGCTGCGCATCGCCACCAAGACGGGTCAAAAGCAGCAGAACGCAGAAGCACCACACTCCACAACTGCGCATCGCCACCAAGACGGATCAAAAGCAGCGGAACGCAGAAGCACCACACTGCACAACTGCGCATCGCCACCAAGACGGGTCAAAAGCAGCGGAACGCAGAAGCACCACACTGCACTGCTGCGCATCGCCACCAAGACGGGTCAAAAGCAGCGGAACGCAGAACCACCACACTGCACTGCTGCGCATCGCCACCAAGACGGGTCAAAAGCAGCGGAACGCAGAAGCACCACACTGCACAGCTGCGCATCGCCACCAAGACGGGTCAAAAGCAGCGGAACGCAGAAGCACCACACTGCACTGCTGCGCATCGCCACCAAGACGGGTCAAAAGCAGCGGAACGCAGAAGCACCACACTCCACAACTGCGCATCGCCACCAAGACGGATCAAAAGCAGCGGAACGCAGAAGCACCACACTGCACAACTGCGCATCGCCACCAAGACGGGTCAAAAGCAGCGGAACGCAGAAGCACCACACTGCACTGCTGCGCATCGCCACCAAGACGGGTCAAAAGCAGCGGAACGCAGAAGCACCACACTGCACTGCTGCGCATCGCCACCAAGACGGGTCAAAAGCAGCGGAACGCAGAACCACCACACTGCACTGCTGCGCATCGCCACCAAGACGGGTCAAAAGCAGCGGAACGCAGAAGCACCACACTGCACAGCTGCGCATCGCCACCAAGACGGGTCAAAAGCAGCGGAACGCAGAAGCACCACACTGCACAGCTGCGCATCGCCACCAAGACGGATCAAAAGCAGCGGAACGCAGAAGCACCACACTGCACAGCTGCGCATCGCCACCAAGACGGGTCAAAAGCAGCGGAACGCAGAAGCACCACACTGCACAGCTGCGCATCGCCACCAAGACGGGTCAAAAGCAGCGGAACGCAGAAGCACCACACTGCACTGCTGCGCATCGCCACCAAGACGGGTCAAAAGCAGCGGAACGCAGAACCACCACACTGCACTGCTGCGCATCGCCACCAAGACGGGTCAAAAGCAGCGGAACGCAGAAGCACCACACTGCACTGCTGCGCATCGCCACCAAGACGGGTCAAAAGCAGCGGAACGCAGAAGCACCACACTGCACAGCTGCGCATCGCCACCAAGACGGGTCAAAAGCAGCGGAACGCAGAAGCACCACACTGCACAACTGCGCATCGCCACCAAGACGGGTCAAAAGCAGCGGAACGCAGAAGCACCACACTGCACAGCTGCGCATCGCCACCAAGACGGGTCAAAAGCAGCGGAACGCAGAAGCACCACACTGCACAACTGCGCATCGCCACCAAGACGGGTCAAAAGCAGCGGAACGCAGAAGCACCACACTGCACAGCTGCGCATCGCCACCAAGACGGGTCAAAAGCAGCGGAACACTGCGGTGATGGGTGGATGAGGAGGTGCAAGACACGGGGTGCATTCTTTTCCTTTCTGGGTGGGTTTAAAAAAGGGCACGGACCCGACAACGAGCCGCGTGTGGTGTACGCAGCTGGTTGCCGGGTCCGGTGACGGGAGTATGCACCTCCGCCTTGGATGAGTTGTTTTGATACGTG
>NW_004057987.1:0-9551 GCF_000002845.2 Leishmania braziliensis MHOM/BR/75/M2904 | reverse complement strand
CCGCGTCACTCAGTCAAGAGAACGCTGCTTAAACACATGCTGTGTTTTCCCCTCCTCTCTCTCTCTCTCTGTTATGTGTGACAAGAAGTTACCTTTGCACAGTTGTGCTTCTCTCCCCTATCTCAAGCAGATGCACAGAGACGTAAAAAAGGGATTCAGCAACCGAGGCACCTACCGAAGAAGAGCAAGCGAGAGGTGGCGGAAGCGATATGCGTCTCGCAGTCGCGTCTCTCAGCTCTCCTTTTCTGTCCCTTATTCGTGTGTGCTCTTCTGCTGTTGGTGCCGGTGTGCGCACCCTTCTTTGCTGAGTGGTGTGGTTTGATGCGCTTTACGCGTCGCGCGCTTGCGTGTGTGAGTGCGTATCGACTGAGCGGGATGTGCCTTTGCGCTGTTTTCGCAGTACGCACGCACTCCGGGCTGCCCTGCAAAGCGTAGAGAGGTGGTTTGCCGCTATGCGCACGCACGTATTCGCTTTATTGCGTTTTCTCCTCCTGCCTCTTCCTTTCCTTTCGGCCAGCTTTGGCTGACATGTACTCTTCATGTTTTTTTTTTCCCTTTTGTCTTCTTCCCTCCTCTTCTCCCCTTTCTCTCCCCGCGTTTCTCCAGCACAGGAGCTCAGTGATGCGCAGACACACACCCACGCCCACGCCCACGCCCACGCCCCGACAGATAGACAACCAGGCCGACATTCAACAACACCGTACACAGTCACCTACCCTCCTCCTTTATTCTCCTTCCTCCCCTTTTTTGCTCACGCGCACGCACACATTCATGCCCATACGTGTGTGAGGAATGCAGGGCAGAGGGCTCTGTCGTTGACAGTCAATCCTCCCGTGCTTTTCGGGAACACCCCAAATCGACGGACAGAGAGAGAGGGGGAGGGGGGAAAAGCGCAAAAAAAAAAAATGATTATCGAGAAGAAGAACGTAGCGTATCTCATCGATCGTTCTATGGCGACCCTGCATCCCGGAGAACAAAAAGAGACAGCACCGAAGGAGGGCGTGCGGGCCCCCCGCAACTCACCAACATTTGGCCACGTCGCGCATTTGTTTGAACGTTTTTTTTTCTTCTCTCTTTTTGTTGGTGGACTGACTCACTCCGTTACGCTCCGCCTTCCCCCCCTCCTACACACCCCCATTCTTCCCTTTCTCCGTCAATGGCCTCTCTGTTTTGTGGGGTTTTGCTCCTCTTTTGATTTCTCTCCCATTTTCTCGTGCTCTATACTTCGTTCTTTTTCCTCTTTGCCCTTCTGTCCGTCGGCATTGCGGCGTTTCTCACGCATTGGCGACTGGCCGTATCCTCGCGCGCGCAAGAACCTCGACAGCCCACCCACCTGGTCGAGCACACGTCCTTGCCAGCACACTCAACAACAAGGGTATACTATGGCACGGGTGTCGCTTGGAGAGGGAATGCTGCTGACTAACCCTCACGCTCCTTCCCCTCCTCACCTCTTTCTCCCCACCTTCCTGGACCAGCAGATGAGCATCCTAGCCGCTGCTGAAAGGGAATTCATTTTCGGTCCTTTGCTCTCTTTGTTTATCCTTGTGCGCTCCTCGTAGGGCATGGCGGTGCGACGCGATCGTCCGCACGATCGTGTTTTGCTTGCCCAGTGGAAGCGCGCTCGCTGCTCTACCTGCCAGTGAGATACTTCTACCTTTCATCGTCGTTGAGGAAGGGCCACGGTGACCGTGTCGCTCCTTTTCTCGTCATTTTCGCTATCCGTGCCTCCGCAGTAGGTGCCGTCCATCGGGCCCCTTCGTGTCCCCCCCCCTCCGGTGAGGCAGGTGGGGTGGACAGGTCCGGCAGCCCCGCACTCTCGTCGGTGCCCAAGCACCGCACATACGTGTGTCGATGCTCCTGTATGAAAGCCGCGCTCTGCCGCTGCCGGTGTGGCCTCGGTGTAGGCGGCCGGATTGCCCCCCCACACCGCCCAGCAGTCATGTGTATTGGGCGCGAGTATGCTGGCTCGCTGGTGCTCGTATTGCGACTTCCTCCCTTCTCTCTTCTCTCTCACCTCTCACCTCTCACGCTGGCGAAGGAACGGAGGCATTCGGCAACGCCCCTACCTCCCCTCCCCTCACACGAGCGGTATTCTTTTTGGTCTCTGTGTTGTTTTCGCTTGTCGAGTGGGAGGCGTGACGGCACAACGCGCGTGGCCGAGGCGGCGACTCGCTGGAGTTCGATCTCTTCTTTTAACATCGATTGCTTTTCTTCGCTTGCGTTGCGCGTGTGCCCCCCTTTTTTCCCGGTCAAGCGTTGTCGCTTCCTCTCTTCGGCCAAGACGAACAGAATGACGTCGCGAGGAGAGCATCTTCGACTCGAGAAGGGGTCGGTAGTGAAGAACCACTACGAGGTCATCACCCCCATCGGTACCGGTAACTTTTCAAGAGTGTACCGTGTCATTGACCTGCAATTGCCCGTCAAAGAGCAGCAGCGCAAACCGCTGGCGATGAAGGTGATTAAGAAGGAGTACAGCAGCGACGCCAAGTACGAGAAGCAGATGCTGATCGTGCTGCACGAACATGACGGGGGCCGCAACGCGCGTGTGTCAAAGATGTACGAGTGTTTTGTCTGGCAGGAGTGCCCTGTGTTCATTATGCCGATGCACGGCCCGAGTCTGCGCAGCCGACGCCTTGGGGTCAACCGCGGCATCGTCACGCACGAGAAGCTGCTCGAGTTCAGCTACGAGTTGCTGGAGACGATGGGATTTGTGCACTTTGAGTGCCACATGGTGCACACCGATCTCAAGCCGGAGAACATCCTTATTGCTGACAGGAACGTTGCCGAGAACTCAATGGGTAACGAGTGGGTCGTCTGCGACTTTGGAAGTGCATCGCTCTGGCGTATGGACAAGCTGGACTCGGACCTCATTTCCACGCGTCCGTACCGCGCACCGGAAGTGGTGCTTGGCAACAAGTGGCACTACGCTGCCGACATGTGGAGTGTGGGCTGCATCCTCTACGAGGTTGCCGTTGGGCATCGCCTCTTCGAAACCCGCGATGACCTGACGCACCTGCACATGATGGACCGCCGCCTTGGGCGACTGCCGGAGGCCTTCGTGAAACACTCCAAGTACTCGAGCAGGTACTTCAACAGCCACGGCGATTTCGTGTCCACTCCGGACGTTATTCGCTTTTCTAAGTGCCGACTGACCCCAATACGTGAAGTGTTCAGGTATGACCGTGAATTTCTTCACCTACTCAAGGGGCTCCTCACGTACATCCCAGATGAGCGCATGACATCAGCTGAGGCGCTGGCTTTGCCCATGTTCGACGCGCTCCGCGCCGCTCGAAAGGAGCGACAGCGGCTGGCAGATGCGACTGCAGAGGCGCAGCAACAACAACGCCGCCGCTTCGCTGGAGCTGCCATCCTTGGAAACGGCGTGAGCCCACGACCTACAGACAGCAGCGACAACAGCGCGCTCGACCACGCCGTAGAAGGAGCGAGAAAGAACGACCGCAGCAGCAGTGTGCATCACGGCAGAGGCGCTGCAAAAGTGCAGAGCCTCAGTGCACGGTCGTCTTCCACTATAAGGGACATCAGCTCCACCGATGATATGACCGCAGTGGCGGATGGTGCCAAGAACAACCACTCCTCGCACAGGCAACACCACCATAATCACAAGCGTGGTGAAACGAACAGCAGCAACGTGGCGGGAAGCCGCTCAGAGACACACCCATGCATGACGTCTGTCCCTGCTCAAGAAATGTCAGCAGTATCGCCGACCGTCAGCACCACGTCACCGTTTAGCGTCCTGGCAGCTGGTGGTACTTCCAGGGAGGCCACCGCCCGGATGACTACAGTCGCCACCGCAGTTGCTCCGGTGACAGCCGGGAGTATAAGCAGATCCGCTACGTCTAGTGTCATGGCGCCGTACGCGACATCGCCGGGCAAGAAGCGGTCTTCCAAGGCAAGAGAAATTCGCAGGCGTGCGACCAGCACGCCAGTGGTGCGAAGTGGCGGTAATCAGCACTCGAGGAGCCCTTCACCGGGAGCGGGCGTGCTGACTGAGGAGGTGCCGTCTCCACATCCGGTAGTGAACAACCACCAGTCCACCTCCACAGGGAGAGCGGCACTCGTGCCGCAGCTCGCTCTCGAACACGTCAAGGCGTCTGCCCTAGCGTCCGACGGTGCCGCAACACCACTGTCGTCGCAGAGTGGGCGGCGCCGCAGCGGGCGGTCCGCTCGGAAGCTCTCGGGTCGCATCATGTCCCCGGCCACCAAGAGCAGCATGATGACGCCACATAAGGGTCTCAGTTCCGGCTCACAGCACGGCTGTGGTAGAAGTGCGGCTGGTGGCGGCAGCACCAAGCTGGACGTGACGAGTCCGCTGAAGAGCCCCCGCCAGCATCTGCAGCTCGACCTCAGTGCTGATAAGAGGCGAAATCCTACACCGCCCCACTCGTCCTCCACGCCGTGCTGCCTGCTGGAGACTCTCTCTCCGACCATCACGCGATCGCCGAGGATGACGAAGGCGTCATTGGCGGCTGGGCCGGCACAGGGTCTCATCATATCCATGCCAGACGCCAATACCACGCCACCGCAGACGGTGTTTCGTGCCGGCGCACCGCCGAACAGCTCAACGCATCGACACTCTCTTCGCAAGCCTGCCACAATGCTCGGTTCCATATCAGACCACAGTATCACCAAGGAAAATGAGGCGGGTGTTACGACCACCTTGCGACTCGGGCCGTCTGTGGCGGCGTCGACGGAAGTTACTCAGTCGGCAGCTGCGACAGAGTTGGCGACTCTGCACCGGCTGTCGGAGTCTCCCAACACGCCTCTGGGTTATCGGGCGCCCCTCCAGCGCGACATCACAGCGGTGGGCATGTGCATGCGAACGGAGTCGCTTGCTGTGCTGGGTAGCCCCAATGTGGATGACAAGCGTCATGATGTCGACCACATAAGGGAAGGCCGAAGCGAGGCGGCAACTGGTGATGGCGATGGCGGCTGCAAGCGGGTGGGATCGCAGACGGTGACTTGTCTGGCCGCTACAAAGAATGATGATGTCGACAATGTTAGTGCTGACAACAGCGACAAGGACAACCCCTCAGTTGTGTTGCCAACCAAGCTGTTCGTGAGCACCGCTTCGTCACCGATAAACAACCGCCTCAGCAGCGCGTACAACTCAGATGATAGTCCCCACACCACTGACTACCGCAGCCCCGTGCGTTGCCGCCCGCCCATGGAGGGCACCTCTAACGCGTCATCGCCTGTCATGATAAACACACTAAACGCACGCTTCAGCACTCCAAGCAGCGAGTGGCGAGATGTAGAGGCGGCAAAGATGGAGGCCATCGCTGCTGCGATGGTGAAGGAAGGTCCGCAACCCTTCGCCACTGCTTTGGGACCGCCTCTACCGCAGTCCCAGCGCAACCTCTTTTCAGCGCAGCGAAGCCATAGACACCGAAGTCCGCGCGAGTGTTCGCCTGCTGCCCGGTCGTCATCGTTTCTCGCGGGCCGACGATCCCCCACAAGAGGTTCTATCACGCCCTTGCGTACCGTACCAGAAGTGACATCAAACGAGGATCCCCATGAGCTGGCCAGTACCGTCCCCCTTTCGCACGACTCAGCTGCCCGCGCGAACAGCAGCAGCTTGCTTGGTGGCATGCTCAACTCCGCGTCAGTGTCCAAGGCGGATTTGCAGTCTCACATGATGCCTCCATCAGCGGGCACCACACCTGCTGCCGGCAGGTCAGCGCGGCGGTTATCGATGGCAATGTCATCAACGTCCGCGACAACAACGTCGAAGCTGATCACGCCAACGCACGTGGGCCAGACGCCTTCTGTACCAAGCCAGTTCACTGTCGTGATGACGTCGGCGGACAAGCTCAAGTCAGTGTCGCCGTTCAGCGTCTCCGAGATGCGCAGGGCTATGTCACCACCCCTGACGGCATCGCAACGTGCCGTGATCAAGCCAGGGCGGACGCCAGCGGCACCAGTGCCCGCCCCGGTGTCTGCGTGCCCATCTGTTGAAGAACTGATCCCCATGACCCTCAGGGCCTCCGCGACGACTTCCCACCCGGCTGTTACCGCCCCTCGTTCGCACGAGTGCTCACTATCGCTGAAGGATGGGCGACTCGTAAATGCCAACAGTACCGTGAATACACAGCTGCTGACAACGGCGTCCACTTCACCAGCGGCGACAATCGGTGTTGCGGCGGTTCCCCATCAGCCGCTGCATCGACCCTACCAGCCGGCCCACGGCCTTGTGTACCCCTCCGACAGCAGCAGCCATGTCCTATCGGAGGCGAAAATGGAGGAGGCGGGTAGCGCAGCTGCATCGCAGTCGCTGGGTCTGCACATGGCACGAGGGTCGCTGGTGCTGCAGGACCGTGCTTCTCCTCCCAATATGTCGTCGCAACTGCCGGTCATTGGCTCTGCCACCGCCGCCACAGCGCCACCTTCTTTCGTGCTGTCTAGAACTACTCACGGGGCAGACGAGCGGTGCGAGGCTTTGTCTCACAACAGCAGCAACGCCAGCGCAAAGTTGCTGAACACGCAGCACACCCGCACATCACCTGATCCCTCGCTTCGGTGTCAGCGCTCGTCTTTGTGCATCAACATCGCTCCCGATGTGACTGCGGGCACGAAGTCTCTCCGATCGGCCACCGCTGTTCTCACCAACGCTAGCACTAGCAGTCGTCTGAACAGCAGCTTCAAGAGTGGCGGCACTAGCAAGTCAGGTCTCGCTACATTGTCTTACCCGGCGGCCCTCTCTGGCTCGGCCGGCAGCGCGTCCTTTCAGTCGGTGTCGCGGTCGCCTCGCAACCCAGTCGCACATGGGACGACAGGCATCAACTCACTGCGGTCGTCGACTGATGGCGTGAGCGTAACGTCAGCGCGCAGCCCACGGAACGGTGTCTCACTGGCTGCTTCACCGAAGCCTTCAGCGACGTATCGGCGCCCCGGCTCTCCCCGTGGCATCTCGCCCGTGCTGATAACTACTGACTTGCTCACTAACGCAATCGGCGGGAACGTAATGTCGACGCCGATGCAATTACTTCAACAGCCACCTTCGCAGACGAAGGTGCTGCAACGGTCATCGGCAGCGGTGGCGAGCACTGGCGCGGGCTTGGGTAAGACGTCCATCTCTATCGTACCGCGCTATACGCAGTCCGGAGTGGCGCTATTACGCAGTCCAATGCACCAGCAGTCCATCGGTGCGTCGGTCGCAGCTACCTCCCGCCCGCAGGCGCAAGGCTTGGCCGCGGGGCCGGTGAATCCCATGGTGGTCGCAGATTCTGTTGCTTCACTGAAACAGCCGTATAAGGCGAGCTTCGTTGCTATAAAATCGGTCAACTCGCGCGGCAGCACTACAGACGGATCCGTGAATACGATCAGCGTGGATGCCTTGTCTGAGTTGACAAGGTCAAAGCCAAAGCACCGCCGAGACCCTCGCACACTTCGACGCATCAGTGCTCCTCGACCCTCGACGTTCTCCCTCTCCCAGGCCAACGGCGCAGTGTCGTCGTTGCCGACGACCGGGGGCAGCGACAGAGGTGACGAGGACGGCGACGGGCAGACTCGCGGCGCCTTTGCCAACTCCGTTCTTCCAAAGCCGCACAACAGGGACACGCCAAGGTGCTCTTCTGCGACTGAGGTTTCGCCACCCAAGATGTAGTGATCAGACACCTTTCACCCCCCGCCCCTCCTGCACCTCACCCATCTTAGCTGTCTCAAGAAGTACGTCAGGTTTTCATCGCGGTGAGCACGGCAGATCAGCTGATAGGTCAAGCACTTCCTCTTTTCGTTGGATGCTCTCTTTGGACTGCCGCTCTTCCCCTCGGCTCCCACTCCCGCCTGCAGTGTTCAGGATGGAAAGCAGAAAGGCAAAAGGAGGAAGAACAATGAAAGACTGCTGCTACCCTGTATTCCTCCTCCTGGGCGCTTTGCGATACATGTGGGTTCTATTTCTGTTCATTTCTCTGCTTGTTTATCACAGCAAGTGTTTCGCTCCCGCGGGTTCTTCCCTCTCCCCGGAGGCGGGTGCGGAAGTGTCGTTGTCGTTGTGGTAATCGTTGCCGTGGTTGATGGGGACGTGTGTGTGCTCCTTGGAGCACTCACCAAGCTAAATTCGGGTGGTTTGTTGTCGACGGAATGTGGCCGCTTCGCTTTTCCCCCCATTCCACACCGTTGTATTTGTCTTTATTGTCGTCCTTGATTTCTGCCTCCTACACTTTTCTCAGTGTGTTCTCTCTTTAGTGTGCGCCACGTCCCTCTGCTGTCTCCCCTCCCCTCCCCTCCCTCTCTCTCTCTCGCGCCCACGTTCTTCTTTGAGTTGCCCCTCCCCTCCCCCCTTCCTCGTGTTGTCCAGGCGGTGTAGACGGTTGTGCCTTTGGTTTTTTTTTTTTCTCTGTTTTGATGTCTTCGTCATATCACTCTTGCGTCCTTCCTCTATTCTGTGTCCCATCTCTGTCTCTCCCTGTCTCTCTCTGTTTGTCTGTCTCACCCACCCTTCCCGCTGTCGCTGTGTTGTGCGGTGTAATCAAATAATCAACGGCGTCCCCCTTCCCCCACTCGCTCGTTACCACTCCGACCTTCTCTCTGCCTCTATATTGTGCCCTGGGCTCTTTTCTGTTCTCTTCTTTTTTTTTTTTTGTGCGGGTTAACAAAAGAGCTCTCTCACTCTACCTCTCTTCATGGTTAACTTCTACTTTGTGGTTACAAAGAGGCGTCTCTGACAAATCTGCGGAAGCGCATTCAATCCTTGTTCGCGCAGTTTATCGAACACCCGTAGTACAACCAGGTGGAAAAGGAATTATATCAGACAGCTCTATATCTCGCGCTAGTAAAGGCGGCTTATATGTAAAAGAAAAAAGTAATGATTGAAAACGTCAGACAATTAAATTAGATTAGTTATATTATGTTGATTGAAATTAATTATTATCAATTGATAAATTAAATACATTATGAACTGTGTCATAAATATATTAAAGTGAAACGAAATTATCTATATATATTAAATATAATTTAGTATTTACGAACGATGAGACATACTCTAACTAGTTATTTGATATTCTATTATATTTCTTTCATACACATATACTGTTTATATAATAATGATAATTATAACATTTATACTAATATATATGAATTAATTAACTATATTTCTCTTTATTCAATATATATAATACTAGTCATGTTCTGAACTATAAGATACTTATGATATAAGTCAATTATTAAGTATTTCACTATATATTATAATTCATTAAGATAATACATAAATCGTCATATATATCTATCTATAATAGTCGTTGATTTTCTAATGATATAAGCAGATATAATGATTTTTATATTGATCTCATTTCTATTTTATTTTAGTTAAAAGAGCAACACTAGTATAATGTTTTGTATTATTATAATTATAATTTCTTATACATTATGTATACAACCAAATAAATATAATATAATGATTTGCTATATTAAAACTTAAATACATTTGTATAGAAAAAAATTTCAATAATCACTCATAATTTGCATCTATATGGTATACTACATACTCGTTTTGTTACACGTTGTCATTACGTAATGTAAGTTAACATATATAA
>NW_004057986.1:0-4581 GCF_000002845.2 Leishmania braziliensis MHOM/BR/75/M2904 | reverse complement strand
AGGGGGGTGGGGTGGAGGGGGGGGGGGGGAGAGGGAGAGAAGGAAAAACATGATTTTGATTAATTCGCCGTCTGTGCGGGTGTGTGTGTAGGTGGAGGGCAAGAGGTAGTATTTTTTTTCCTCCCCTCCTCCCCCCCACACACACACCCACACACGCACCCGCACAGACAGACAGGCCGGCACCGATACGATACAGCGAACTCTTCACTTCACTGCTCTTCGCGCGCTTTCTCTCTCTCTTTGGATGCCGTCGTTTTTTTTTTTTCGGTATCCGCACGAGGGAGTCACCGCACAGTCGAAGAGAGAAATTATGGAGACACAACCCCCACACTCCCCCGCCAGCACCCACTCCAGCGGCAGTAGAGGAGCGGAGAGAGAGAAGGCGCAGGCAAGAGGAGAGGGGCGAGAAGGTTGGCAGTAAAGAGACTGAAAGACGCTGAGCGACAGGAAGCAGCTAAACACCTGAAGATGTAAAAGAGGCCTGGCGCTGGTGGATCGCTGAGGGTCGAGGAGTGGGGGTGGGCGGGGAGGGGCAGGGCCAATGCGCACGCTGCTGACTCTCTCGTGCGGAGCTTTTACGAGCAACAACACAGAGAAAAAAACGAAGTGCGACGAAGAACGGGAGCGAGCAGAGGTGTGGTGGTGGTGGCACCGACGCTCCTCGTGCCAGTGGAGAGGGAGGGACAAGAGGAGAAGGCGCTGAGCGTTATGCTCCTCGATGAAGCGGCGACGCCCGCACGCCTACAGAGCGCAACTTATTCACACGCACTACACACCTGCCAGAGGAGAAGGAGGAGGAGGGAGAAGGGAGGCGGCCGAACAAAGCGGAAGAGGCAACATGCAGGTAGCGAGGACTTGCATGCGTCATCTATGGTGGGGGGCGTGTGGATGCGCGGGTTAAAGCGGCTGCTCGGGACGCGGGGGAGGGGAGGGGGGGGGAAAGTGGCACCTGAAAGGAGGCTGAGGTCCACATCCGAGCAGCTAAAAATAACCACAACAAATGAAGATGGGCTAAATAAGCCAACGACGACGACGACAGCCGAAAAAGGAGGGCGATGAAGGAGAGGAAAGGAGGTGTGGGGGACTGGCTGAGCATATACGAGGCGAGAGCGGAGGCCAACCAGGCTTGCCCCAGACGCGGGGAGGAAGAGAGAGAGAGAGAGCTGACGCACGACAACACGAGGAGGGGGACACGGGAAAAGCAACAATAGAGCGGCAGAAGAGATCGATCAGTCCGGTGAGTAAAGCGACAGGAGGAAAGGCAAAGGCATGGGGAGATGTGGCGGCGTGAAAAAGGGGGAGAGCGTTTCAGGAGGAAACCAAAGGTCCCGACCGAGGCATCGAGGGAGAGTGTATGTGTGTGTGACGACATCGAGTGGCCTCGGGTTGCCCCCTCCATTTCGGCCTCACCCCTCTTGTTGCCGTCTCCCTTTCATGCAGCCCCCCATCCCCTTTCCCTTTCCTTCGCTGCGAAGAATGCCGCCTCACTTGCGCGTACTGACAAAAGGCCCCGCGGGACACGCGCGCCGCAGCTCTCTTCCACTCGCACTGTGTCTCTCTTACTCTTTCATTGCCGGATAACTCATCACAGCATGACCACTGCACTGCGCCGCTACGCCCTCCCGTTTGCGATGTACCTCCGTTCCCGCTTCCCTCTCCTCGCCACCCGCCACCCAGTCGCCGTCGTCCGCTCGCCCTCAAGTCAACAGCACACATGCAACTCCCCCTCCTCCCCTCCTCTCCTCTCCTCTCCTCCCAAGCAGCGCACAGTTTAGAGAGAAATGTGCCTGAAAGAAGAGTAGAGGGTGCGTGAATGAGTGAGTGAGTGAGGGGGAGTCGTGGTGAGCGTGACAGGGAAAGTAGGCAAACACATAACAGAGAAAAACTACGATCGATCAAGGGGGATTATGCGTTCCTACAGGAGATCCACGCCCCCACACAGAGAGACCTAAGCCGCGCCCACATGCCCCTTCGATGAATGTGACCCGACAGAGCTATTCGACAGCAGCAGGAGCAGCGGCAGCAACTACAGTGAAGCGTCTTGGTGGGTGCTGCGGATTAGCCCCTGTCACGAGGCACTGGGGCGGCGATGGCTTGCGCAAAGAAGCAGGCGGAGATGATGGCGGTGACGACTATCGTGAAGATCCAGCCGGCGTACATCTTCAGCACGAGGATCCAGCGCACGCGGTGGATGCCGACGTCGACCATGGAGATGGCCAAAACTGCACCGGTGATGCAGTGCGTAGACGACACAGGGATGCCGTACGTGGACGCCAGCGACACGACGAGTGCCGTGGCCACCTCAGCCGCGCAGCCGCGTGCCGGCGTCAGGACCGCCAGTTTCTCGCCCAGCAGCCGCATGATAGGCAGCCCGAAGGTGGCCAACCCGACCACGATGCCGATGCCGCCAAGGCACAACAGCCACAGTTCAATGTGCGCCGTGCTCGCCACGTTACCAGTATTGTACAGCTGGTAGATGGCAGCATAGGGACCGATTGAGTTGCTGACATCGTTGGAGCCGTGCGCCAACGACGTGCAGGCAGCAGTGACGATCTGTAGTAGACGGAACATGTACTCGGCGCGCGGGTCGAACATGCGCACGCCGCTCTCGTCATACTTTAGGTAGTTGACGTTCGGATCGATCTCAGACACGCGGGGCGCATCGTTCTCGTCGAATGGGCTATCCACATCCGAGGATTCGTCGCGCACAACGGCGCCGTCCACCAGGCGTGACACTGTACTGAGTTTATTTTCCGCGCGTGCGTCCTCCGCATCGTTTCTGCCCTCCTCGATGGGCTTGGTCGTCTTGGGGTTGCACAGCGCCTTGCGCTCCTTGCGGCGCTGCTTCGCCAGCATGTGGCCCTCGGCGGCCTGCGTCCTGGTCTCGAAGGTGCGGATGACCGACGAGCGCGCGCCCGCCAGCTTCATTCGCATCGCCTCCACAGCATCACAGCCTTCCTCCGCCGCATGATTTTCACCGGAAAGGCGTAGGGACTCGATGCGGCGCTTCATGAGAGGGATTGCCGCCAGCGACGCCACCGCCACGCCGGAGGCCACGACGACTGCCACCCACGCCGCGCGCGCGGACGACCACGTCAGCAGGTTTTTGGCAGCGTTGAGGAAGATGAAGACGAACTCGAGGAAGACGACGACAAACACCACAACAGGCATGAGGTACGGAGCAAGGCGCACGGCAAACGTTCGTTCAAGGAGCAGGTAGCGGGCCATGCTGTACAGTATAGCGGCAACGATGCCGGACAGCAGCGGCGAGATGAACCAGGAGATGACGATGGGGGCAACTCCAGAGATGTAGGGAAAGCTGCTCTTGCGGCCGGCCCACACAACCGCGTCGCCACCGCCGTACACCAGCGAGAAGCCAATGATGCCGCCTGCGACGGCGTGGTGCGACGACACGGGCAGGCTGTTGATCGTGGCGAGCAGCAGCCAGATGAAGGTCGCGCCGAGCGTGCAGAGGAAGCCATACATGAGTACGTAGGGGTCCTTCTCGAAGTACGACAGTTTGGCGATGCCGCTGGACATGGTGGTAGCGACTTGGCTGCCAAGCCCGACAGCGCCGGCGAACTCACAGACGGAGGCGATGAGTACGATCTGTAGCATTGTGAGCACACGCGAGCCGTAGCTGGTGCCGAAGGCGTTGGCGAGGTCGTTGGCGCCGTTGCCGCACGCCACGAGGAAGCCCACAAACCCCCCCACGACCACGATCCATAGATACGGGTGGATCATCTCTTGTAAAACGCTGCCGAGAAGAAGCGCAAAAAAGAGGGGGCGAGACAGCAGAGTCGAGTTTGGGGAGGGGAGGGGGTAGCAGGTGGGTGAGGTGAGGCTGTGTGTGTGTGCGCGCGTTGGAGTCAGACGATGCCTGTGAGAGCACTAAGGAGCGGCGAGGGGGTTGGCGCGAGTGCGTGATGGAGCGGCAGATTCGGAGATGGAGATAGACGAAGAGGGAGAGGGACAAGGCGTGTGTGTGTGGGAGGGGGAGGGAGGGGGGGGGAAGAGAAGGAATGGCGGTTGACGCCTTAACATGGCTGGGGAGGGGAATGACCGGTCGTCTCAGCGCGAATGCGCAAAAAATGCGCCGGAATCGCGGGTGCTGTGCGACGATTGTGCCGCGCGTAGGTGCAGATGCGGCGGCAGCGAGGCGGAAAGAGGCGCGCTGCCAGCCGAGGCAAGAGCGGTAGAGGATGAGGGGACGCATGACACGCCCCAAGCCTCGTGTTGGCTTTGGATCCTTCAGCACCACGTGTGTGTGTGTGTGTGTGGGTGTCGTCTCACGGTACGCAGGCGGGCACAGTCAGCGAAAACGAAAGAGAGGGCGAGAGAGGACATTCGGGTCGCGTAAAAGGCCCCCTCTCCCCACACACCCCGCCTGTTGCTGTTTAAAGGGGCGACCCGCAGCACAGGTGAGGCACAGCCAGGAAGCAACACGAGCACAACCGAAACAGTGAAGAGACGACGTAAGTGATGAGGAGCCAAGGGAAACCCGACACCCTGACGGGAAAGAGAGAGACATAAGTGGACCCCCGTGGGAGAGGGAGAACGGGGGGGGGGGAGGGGAGGGTA
>NW_004057985.1:0-7663 GCF_000002845.2 Leishmania braziliensis MHOM/BR/75/M2904 | reverse complement strand
GGGGGAGGGGGGGAGGGGGTTCAAGAGGGTCAGATAATGATGGCGATGAAAAGGGTGAAGATGAGACGTGAGGCTTAGTGCCGCACTTCTCAGCACCGGGCGCCTTGTCCGCCTTCCTCATTCCCTTCACACCCTCAGCAAAAAACAGGCATAAATGATGTCTTGTCAACATGCCTCACTTTCCCTCGCAGCACATTCGTCCATACACACAACATAGAGAGAGGCAAGTACGGACTTCACGCACAGAGCGACGAGGAAGACAAGGTGGAAGAGAAGAGGTGCCAAAGGAAGTGCAAAGAAGACCAGATCAAACAAGAACAGTAAACGAAGCGAGCAAATCATAGCAGTACATGTTACAGAGTGACCAATTGCCTCACAACAGCAAGTACAGTAACACCATCATTCGCATATCCCTCCATAGCAGCAAAGTGGGCAACTACAGGAAAGCGAATAAAAAAGGAGGGAGACAGAGAAAGAAGCGAAACCAAAGTTGAATTCCAAGTCGACTTGGTCGAACACATAGGCGCATATACATACATATAAATGCATACATAGTGTGACACCAACGGGGGGGAGTCGAGAGAGGACACTCAGCACATATATGGGGAAACAAAGTAAGCAAAAACAGAAGGCACGACACAGAAAGAAGTACAGGAAAGACAAAGAACACACATACTCACACACACGCACGCACGCACGCACCTGTCACCTCAACGTGGTCTTCCGCATCTCCTCCTCGTTGCTCCGTACCCACCATCAGCACGCCATTCCCACTCAAAGAAGGAAAAGAAAAGGAGAGGGAGAACGAGATGATCATCGCTTCCTCTGTTCTTCTGTATGTCAGCCCTGGTGAGGGGATTGTTTATAGCTTGTATGGGAGCGTGTGCGTGGGTCGGTGGCGGTGCATGCAGTGAGTCGGTTGTGTACATTGTGGTGCATAGGCGTGCCTATGGGTTCGTCTGCGGCAATGTCTCTCTCTCTCTCGGTGTGTGTATAGCGTCTTCGCAGAAGTGAAAGGGAGCCAGCTAATTGACGAGAGGGGTGGATGTGCGAGAAACAGAGAATAGGGAGCGAGTACAAATAAAAATAAAAATAAAAGCTTTGCTCCGCGTTGCCCACACACACACACACACACAGGCACCTACCCATATGTAGCGCTTCTCCTTTCCTGCACTCTGCCGTCATCCTCCCGCATAAACTGCCAACCGCGCCTCAAGCCCAGTGCAACTCCTGGGTGGGGATCAGCACACTCCCGATCATGTAGTGGTCGCTCGGCACTCGTGCGTTTGGAATCTCCTGCAGCTCGCCCAGCCGTAACACCCCGCCGCACACCACGTGCTCATCCTCGTATAGTATGTGGTCGAGTACCCTACCCTCCCCATTCGTGGACGGGTTCACCGCTGAAACACTCGAGGGATGGCGGTAGCAGTACGGGGCATAGGCGTCACTCAAGCGGATCGCATGCATCACGTCGTCAATGAGAGACACTGGCAGGCTGGTCGGGGTGTTGGCGCTGTCGGAGATGAGGAAAGGCAGGTACATGAGGGACGTCGGCGGTGAGGAGGTAGACACGTTGAAGAACGTGGTATCGTACTCTGTCTCTGAGAGCGGCTGCGGCGACTCCTGCAAGGGAAAATGACGCACCACTTGGGGCGAAACAGGGTGTGGTGTCCTGGCACCGGGGGTGGCTCCAGCGGGCTGCCGCTTCGGGCGTGATCGCGGGCAAGCCGGCGTCGTCATGTCGCTGTAGGAGGAGAACGGGGGCTCATTCAACCTCGGTCCCAAGTTCATGCCCATTGAAGAGTCCCTACCCCTGCTGATGCCGTTCGCATCTGCGAGGCTTGCCATCTTATGGATGCGATAACGCCGCTTTTCGTTCCCCTCGGCCTTCTCTACGACCCCGCTCGCATCACCCCACCCTGCCATGTGACCTTGAGAGGGGCTTGGCTGCACCGAGGATGTACCGTCGGTTGCCTGGTCTGATATGGGGGTCCGGCCGCGACTCTCCTCGTCCTCCCAGTCAGGCTCGCCGAACTCCAGACTTAGCGTGTCGTGGCGAGTGTGCTCGGCGAGTCGCATCGTGCAGCTCGTTGCGAGTGCAGTGCTCAACACGCTCCCGTTCTCGCTGACACTGTGACTACCGGAGTGGTCCAGCGTACTACTCTCGGTGTTGATGTCCGGTGAGATGCGTCGCCGTGCACAGGAGCAGTGGTTTACGGGACAGACAGCGCAGTCTCCTTCCTGCAACGCAGATGACAAGGTCTGTAGTGCGGAGGCTGGGGAGGCAGTACCTACAGTAGCACTCGTCTTCGTCAACCGTGAGGGACGCGGCAGTGGTGACTGAGCGTCCAAGCTGCCACAACGAGCAACCCTCGGCGGTACGGAACACAGCATATACTTCAGTGGCGTCGCGGCCACCGTTGGAGGGCTTCTGTCACCACCATCATCGCAGCTCGGCGTGTTGACAAAGTCATTGGTGAACGACGATGGAGTAGGGGAGGGGCATCCACGGTTGAAGTCGAGGGCCTCTTTGGCGGGCTGTCGACTCTGCGCGCCGCCAGACTTTCGCAGGGATGTCGAGGCGGCGGCGGTTAAATCCGTTGCACTGTCTTGCCTTCTGAGCAGTGGATCGGCTGCTTCATTGAACGTGGATAGTGCCCCGTCCGAGACGCGGATAGGGTAAGGATTGGATGGCCGCTTGCTAAGCGGGGTGCATGGTTGAAGGCGGCAGAGGCCTTCCCCTGACCTCCCGCCGGTCGCTGCACCACTAACAGTGGTGCCCTCGGCGCTGGGGGGTGGAGACTGGGTCGCGCGGCGCACCAGCATCGAGGGCGGCGAGCCCATTGAAGATAAGGGGGAGTCCTTAGAGTGGCGTGGGTAGGGGCTGATCAGCTCCTGTCTCGCGGCGCTGAGCACACCAGACAGTGTTGGTGGAGGCACCCTTGGTGGGAGTTGAGAGGTGGGGTGCGGCGCATTCACCGCGTCTCTGCCGGTCGCCTCACCAGTGACCCGCCTATCCGTGTGGTCGACCGGCACCGGCGACTCCAACTGCGGCGCTCGCCAGTACTCCATCACCTCCGTCCCGCCCGGCACTCTGCCGGTGCGCAGGTACTCCATAACCGGTCCGCTGCGCTCCGAGTTAAAGTCGCCGCCGATAATGCATGTGACGGCCGTTGCGGGGAATGAAGTAGCGGCAGAGCACACACTCGCGTACCGACCGGGCATGCGATCGGTCGCGATGGCTTTGAAGAAGCTGCTACAGCCGCTGTCTCCTGCCAGGTCGGAGGCGTCAGTAGTAGTGCGGCTGGGTACCATGCTTTGACGCCGTGCAGGAGGCGTGCGCGGCAGCTGCAGCGGTAGTGGCGTTACTAACGGAGGCTGAGGTACGACGTCGTCCTGCATGTGGCGCCGCGTTCCCTCTCGCAGTAGCGGGGTATCGATGACGCTGGGCGGCTGGGTGATCGCGCTGTCGTACACCATGGAGCCTCGGCCACTTGGGTAGACGAGGTCCACGTAGGCCTTGGAGTACTTGTGCTTAAGCTCTTCCACGACGCGGAGAAGTTGATGCGCCTGCCATAGCTGCGCGTTGATCCGCTGCCAGATGAGATGCACAGCAGCCACCACGTATACGCGAGACACTCCAATCACCTGCATGTCTTGCAGCACCACTACCAGCGCTACGTTGTGCGAGTTCACCTGAAGCTTGTTGCGCTCGTAGCGGGTGAGTCGTTTCTCTGCCGCAGCGAGACGGTTGAAGAGCACTGGTATCACCTCCAGCACGCGGAACCGTGCTGCTTTGAAAAAAATGCTAACTCCGTCCATCTCTACTCGGCGGTGTTCAAGGGCCCCCTCAGCTGCCTTCTCCGCGCAAAGTGTGGCTGGCGGCGCTCCAGACCCCATCGTCAGCACCGGTACTGTCGGCCCCACCAGCTGCGAACTTGTCTGCCGCTTCGCCCGCTCTGCAGTGCCTTGGGTGAATCCTATTGAGCCGTAGCTGTGCTGCATCGAGTCCTCGTTCGACATTACTTTGGAATTGGCTTGCCTTTCCTCGAGGGAGGGGCGCGACATCTCCTGTGGCGGCAGGCTGACCTGCTCCAAGTGCTGAAGCTGCGCCGCCTCTCCACGCTTCGGCCAAATGCCCGGAGTGCCGCACGAGGATGCGGAAAACCGAGACACCCCAACGCTGCTGTCACACCTACTGGAGCGGCGGCTCGAGCACGGCTCGGTGAGCGGTGGCAGATGGTGCGGTCCGTTGCCTCTGTCTACATCTGTGGAACTGCTCGTGGCACCGCTTGCCATGCCACGCCGTGCGGAAGCGTCTCCGCTGCACGTGGTCGCTCCGGTTAGTGTGGCCGTGATGCTCGCTGAGCTTGACTTCCTCTCGCTGCTGCAGGGAATACCAAAAAGGGTCGGAGGGCCAGGCGACAACACAGCTGCTGCCTTGGAGGGCCGCGTCAGCGGAGTGCAGCGAGGAGTGCCGTCGGGGTCAGTGATGACAACGTGATGCCCTTCCATCCCGAGCGCCGACCTCAAGTAAGGCCCGAGGGTGCGCTCGTGCACCGCCACGCTAATCTCCTCCAAGAGCAGGATGTCCGGGTCAACGCGGCGGAGCTCCTCCTTGATTAAGCCTAGTCGGTACTCTTCGCTCAGTACCGAGGGCGGACAGGTGGGATACAAGTCGGTGGACGCTAGTCGGCTCGCCAGGATGTTGTAGCCAATCACCTTTAGCGCACCAGGGATCGCATCGACCGTTCTGAAATCCGAGGTGGAAGTGGGGTTGCTGCTGCCGTCGTCGCTGCTGATGGGACGTCGCGGCGCATGAGCGTGAAATTGGCTGGTGGTAGGCCGCGCACTCGCTGCAGCAGTTGAGTGAGGTGCGCGAGAGGACGATGCGTGCACAGATGGCATGGCGTAGTCACTCAGCAGTGCCGCTGAGGCGACCGTCTTGGACCATCCCTTCAACACGGGGACAGGTGATTTTTCAGAATTGAGTACAACGCTCGTGTCCCGCATGCTCTCCTGAAGTGTCTCTACATTCAACCCTGACAAGCATGAGAGGCTCAAGGCGCTGCGCTCGCGCTTGTTGCGACGCTCAAGTAGCGTCATAGAGCGACCAGCAAACGAGGTGCCCGGACTGATGCTTGTGGTCGTCGTTGCGGCACCAGTGATGGCGGTACCTGACCTGCCGGGGCCGCTCTCTACACCAACTCCTGTGTTGCCTGTTGACTTGCTAACGCTCGAGGTGGTGGAGAGGACGAGTGTTGCCAGCATGGGCAGCGGCTGCTCTTCGGAGGCGACCGAGGCGTCTGGGCCGTTGTACGAATTTTCAATCTCGGCAAGACTCGACAACCCGGACTCAGAGCCCCGCTGCAATGGCCGCTCGTCGCCGTTATTCGACGTCACAGGGAGACTTGTCCTGTTCTGTGGGGTCTGCAGCGGTTCATAGTCGCTGAAATTTACATCCGGTGTAGCGGTGACAAGGCTGAAGGCTTTGCTGCGGCTCGGCATGGTAGTCCGGGGTCGGGTAGGGTGTTCTGGGACGACGTACGCTCTGTTCTGTTGGTTGCCAGGGCGTGGACCGCCGACAGTTCCCCGACCCTCCGTCGCCTCCCCGTTCGACTCCGGCATCAGCACTAAAAACAAAAAAAAATGCACGCAAGACACACTAACACACCGACAGAGCAAAATAGAGAGGAGATGGAGACCAAGACACGCAGAATTCGCTTGGCGGCAAAAGACTAGAGAAAGTGAGGAGGAAACAAAGCGGATGTATTCTGTAGGTGTGAACTAAATGAGCGAGCGAGAAAATGGTGAGGGGGGGGGGGCAGAGATTGAGCTTTACGTGTTAGGAGTGGAGGAAGAGGCACACAAGAAAGGAAGGCACAGACACACACGCACACACATAACGCACGAAAGCAGCAAACAAACAACAAAAGAAAGGGTATCACGCAGAGAGAGAAACTCAAGTTTGTTCGTGTGTGTGTGTGTGTGAGGGGGGGGGGGATGGAGCGGTTAGAGGGAATCTTGTACGTGTGCACGTTCGTGGAAGAGAAGAACGAGTGTTCTTTTTCGATTAGCGGGGAGAGAATTCTACGGTGTACGTGCTTGAGCGGGCTTGTGCGATGGTGTACGGGTTAGTGTAGACGAATGCGCGTTTGTGTATCTCTGCCTCTGCTCCGGCCTCTCTGCACGTGCACACTGGTTGGAGGTGCAGTAATGAGGGTGAGTGTAGAAACAGTCGCTGTGTATAGGTGCACACAGAGCGGCACGTGTGTGAAGTGTACGTGTATGTGTTGAAGAATGAGGACGAGGGGGGGGGGGGGGGCGGTGTCTCAGTGAGGGAGAGAGAAGGGGGGAGGGGGGTATCAGTGGAGCTCGTTGATTGGAGCGCTGAGAGATCCACACAAACACCGACGCACAGACCTATGTCAACCAGCCGGAAGGGGCAACAAGGAAAAGCTGAGGATATACAAACGAAAAAGTAGGGGTGGACACAAGGATGAAACTAAAAGTAAATGTACGAGGAGGGGAAAGGAGAGGGGGAGGGGGACGCGCCCTCACCGGCTTCTCGCCCAGATAAAGAACAACCTGCATTAGGCGAAATTCGTTACAAAAGGAAACCTCATCTACAACTAGGGAGTAGGATAGTAGTGCTATGAAGGGTTAAAACGAAACAAGGACTGATGCCCTGAAAAACTATTTTTTATTTATTATAAGGCGGACATTCATCAGAAAAGGGAGGGGGAAGCTTCGTACCATAATTTAATGACCCATATAGAAAGGCTTTTGTGGTAAAACTGGGTATGGACGGACATTATTCTAGAAAGAGATCATATATCTACCTAATATTTACATAAATAGCTACGACATACGATAAAAAGAGTAAGATGAGCATGACTTATTTCAAAAGATACAAAGATTCAACATATCTATGTATTACTAATACAGCCATACCACGCATACGAACTATAACATAATAACTGTCTGTGAACCCTGGCTGTTTAGACTCATAATGAAGTATATGCATTCCGAAATGACGCACGACAAAGCGATATTTGCGAGCTGACAACGATAAAGGACAAGAATGTTTGAAGCACACCTAGGACAGAGTAATGTAGTCTTTCTTGCTATCTAATGCATTATTAATCTACATTGCTCCAATGGAGAGATTAACAGGTAACAATATAGGACTACATATTCTACTAATATGAATTCTATCAAGAGGATCATTCACGAAGGGAAATATAAGAGATGAGGCTTAACCAAAAGAAGAAAAAGAAATACACAAGAGGGAATATGTACTAAGAGAGAACGGTTATAACTATTCAATACAGACACGAATGATCATGACAATAAAAAGAGTCTTGAATCAACAGTAATGATTAATTAACGGTGAATACGTACTAGTAGACGTCAACTGGAATAATAAAGTGAGTGGAATAAAATGACAAATTAATCAGGATAGGCGAGCTTATCTGATGCGACGTATATCAATATAAAGAGATAACGCTTGTATCTTGGTGTACGAAGATGAGCAATATCAGATGTTCTAAACAATTACTAGCGAATACTGATATCACACAGACTATTATATATTCTGATGAACAGGACATACGACAACACATTTGCGCCCTATTCAACTCGCAATACTACGTAGTCTGAT